>NC_025999.2:104219399-104519399 GCF_000442705.2 Elaeis guineensis
TACAATCTTTGTCCGTTAGAGGTTTGATGGATGACATTCTTTTGCCTCAAATAGCAAATAACATGATGAACACACGGCGCAAAGGAAACAGTGGATCTATGCCATCAATAATAGATGGATGGATTTAGAGGCCAGTGCCTTGAGCCACTAAAACAAATAAACAAGCGGCATTTATCCGTGCAGGCAGAGTACAAAATTTATACATATGCGTGCATGTAGTATGATACACGTACGTGTCCATGCAACACCAAAACAATCAACCTTTTATGGTAACTGTTGGGTTGGCTTTTATGAGATTCAGATTAAGGAGTCCAGCCTCCTTTATCAAAATAATAATAATAATAATAATAATAATAATAATAATAATAATAATAATAATAATAATAATAATAATAATAATAATAATAATAATAATAATAATAATAATAATAATATCTCAATTTTGTTGAGCATCTACACCGCATTGTCATTATCACCATGGATGTGTGAACAAAAGATTGCTTCGGTGAGCACCTGATAGTTAAGATTTAGATACATGAATACGATGATCTTTTGTTCTAGTAGAACACATGAAAGAAAAAGTCTCTCAAGTTTCAACGGACTTTTGAGGATCTCAAAAGCATCATCCTCTTGGGGGCGGGGGTTATAACTTCCACATGAAAGAATAAATTCTCTTACTTTACGCAACTACACTGTTCAATTGTACAACGATCACTTTGAGATCTATGCATATGAATGAATGAAGCAATTATGATTGCTTTAAGATCTATGTAGGATGCAATCTAACAGTCATCATCGCAAAAGAATATCAATCATCCTTTTGTGCGAAAGATACAACCCAAAACCCTTCTTTCGGTTGGGGTTTTAAACAACGGCAAGATTGAAGTGTTTGTGTGATAGTTTTGGCTTTTTTTCTCTATTTTTCTTATGTTGAGATGTTCTATGCTATCCTTATCTAAGAACATATGTTAATATCAAAATTATGTAAATTATTATACTTTTTTTATTTCAATTTATGTTTATTTTGGTTCAAAGAAAACCCTCATGAATAATCATTCTTTCTTTCCATGATAATTGGCAATTCCGGCACGTGCAATGCGCCTATAAAAAGAATTAAATTTAAATAAATATATACTAATTACAAAATATAAAGTTTTAGATAAAAATTAGAAACATAAAATGCATGTCTCAAAAAAAAAGTAAATATAAAATATATAAAATTTAAGTTCTTGAATTATTTTGTATATGGATCTAACTCAGATAGTGAGAGATAAGGTGCATTTGAGAAATAGACATGAGAAAATGGGGTCCAATTGGGAAGTAGAAAGAGATGGAGGAGTGCACACAAGAAAAAGATAAACATATAACTTTTTATTCTCGTATGCTTGGCTTAAAATGGGAGAGAGAGAGAGAGTGATAAAGAGAGATAGAAGGCATTAAAAAAAAAAACTGAAGGGATTATGGGAGCATCAATATTTTTATTTATTTTTAAATTTTAAATAGAGATGAGGATAAAGATGGATGGATTTTTTTTAAAAAAAAAGAGTCCGATTGATTTGGGATATCCAACATCCATAAAATATCCAAATAAGAAATATGGGTATGGTGCACATAAGAAATATGGGTATGGTGCACATCAATTATATATCTAATTTTTTATAATATTTTTCATAGATATTGTCAAAGAAAGGAATTAAGAATATGTTTGGACATAACAAAATTCATGAAAATAGAAAAAAGAAAAGGAAAAGTTTTTATGAAAAGAAATAAAATTTTTCAAGAAAATAAAAATTTTTGGATACTTTTCAATGCAACCAAACATGTCATAAAAGCATTGTGTTGAGAAAAATTGACGGACAGCATCAAATATGAAATCTATCCACCCATACTTATGGATATACTTTTTTATGGATGAACATATAAAGCTTTTTCCACCGGATAAATAGTGCCTAAACTTAAACAAGATCAGCTAGTTTACCAAAAGGACTAGATGGGCTAAAAAATTAGAATATGAGATTTTGTTGCTCAACACAGTGGTCTAATAAATCAAGAACTAAATGGGATTTTTTTTAAAAAAAAATTTCAGATTTGGGGGAGTTTTTTTAATAACTTCAAAGTGCAAAAGATCATCACCATACACAACTCCATTTTTGGGGAAAGCAAAAGGCATGCCCTCCTCCAAAATTGCCACTGTTGGCAGCTTTATTTACGTTATTCATCAAAAATAATAAAATAAATTTTTAATGAAGAAGAGAAGTACAACTAGATTGAGCGCACACGTTAATGACTTCAAAACTTCAGATGTTGTTTTGACATCGCAATGTTTAAAGATAAACTCAAGTTATTAAACAATATGTACGCAGGAAAGTCAACTTAATAAAGGTTTGCTTGGAAGTTCAAAAATGGAGGTTGTCGACAAAAAATTGCCAAAGGCCTTGTGACTCATATGACGCAAACATGGTACTTAAGGATGATTTGGAAATTAGGATGTGTTGTCAGGGGCTTTAGTGTCTAAAACATCGAGGTGTAGAATGTTAGATAATGTGGCTGTTACACCTACCATTCGCATTGTGTGCAAGATATCTATATATTGACCCAGTCTATAACCTACCGAATAATTGGTAGTTATAGCAAATGCAAACCTAATCTACATTATCTATAATGACACATTTTGCGCATTAGTTCATATAATAACTTACTTCTTTATGTGGACAATGTGCATGGGAGGGTGCAGATAATTCTTATTCAAAGCTTGGCAATGTAAGGGTGCTGAATGTCGGATGGAGTTGATCGACAGCAATACCTACTCTCCACTATTTGTCTCCAAATTCGGGCCCCTTAACGGGACGCCAACTATTTCATGGATCAAAGAAACTATAGATCATCTTCACATAATTTTTTTTTCTTAAAAGAAATTAGGAAAGTATCTCTTTTAATATAATGAGCCTCATGAAAAGGACAAGTGAGCAAATCATTGGAAGGAGTAGGATAGCTATGTCTTTTATGTTCCCCGGACTCATATGTTGCTTGTTGTTCCATAGTTAGAAAAAAAAAAAAAGAATTAATTTATGTAACCAGCCCTACTTTACACTACTTTTTATTAGATGAATTAAAGTATACTTATTATTATATCATAGTTTTAATATTAATAACAGTCAAATAAGTTACCTATCCAAACAACAAGTTATATCATATACTCCTAATGGGAGATACTGAAAAAACATTGTTTCATTTATAGTTGTTGGTCCCAAGATTAAGACATGAGACCAAATCTTAAACTAACTTTACTTAAAAGTACTTAAGAAAAAGAGAGCAATTATCTTAACAATTATTTAGAGAAGAAAATAAGCAATGCACGATACAGTCGGGTAATTTAATACATTAAATTTTTTTGTTTCATATGCTTGGCACTTCATGTGCTGTATATAGGGTCATGATCAAGTTATTCCTTTCTTAAATTAGATGATAGGGCTCGCATGTTGATCACATCGATGATTCAAACTATTGAATATGATTTACTATTTCTAAACTACTCATATATCAAAAATCATATCATTTAGAGATTATTAGTTTATATATCAAATGGTCAAAAGAATATATATTATTTTATATTATACATTAAACTATCTAATTTTTAACCACATAATGTATAAGTAAGAGGTCCCCAAACAATATGATTTTTTAGTCTAGAAATAGTAAATCATATCCAATAGCTCAGATCATTGATATGGGATCTCCACCATCTAATTCGAAAAGATTTAATTATATAAGAGTTATACCATGTGTAACTTGAACTTGACCAATATATATAAATGTGCGTGCGCACAAGCACATGTACAGACAATTGTGCCTTTATGATATCTTTTATCATATATTGTGCGTTTATCCATGTATAGAATAAATGAAAATGGACAATTTTAATGGTATGATACTATTTTTAATTTCGTCTATAGTCTATATGCATTCAAATCAACCTTAATCTGTAAATGTTTTATAATATTAGAGAAATTGTAAATTATATAGTATATGATATATTTTTAAGTCCACTGGCTATATTGTGACCATTTTATATTGTGCTCGTTTGATATGTAGATAAAATATCTTGGAAATAAATGATGTTTAGTTTCTATGCAATTTATGTATCATAAATCATGTTCAATGGCATCAATTTCTATATTAGTAGCTTTATTGTTTATTTTTAGAGGCAACTAATGTATACAAAATGCGTTGAGTACATTCTAGCTCAACTCACTTTAGGTCTCTATATATATAAATTAACTTTCTGTAAACGCCTTCCTCAAAAAATAAAAAAAATAAAAACAGAGAGAGCTCTCTCCCCCTCCTTTCCATGTCCCGCGTCCGAGGTGAGCCCGGACCCGGAAACCGAGCGTTGGGGGTATGGTTGTGCCGTGCGACTCGAGGGAGCGCATGGACCCGGCCTGCCTTGGTTCCATTAGGACACGGCTCCGCTAGGGTGGGCCACTCGCTGGTGGGCCCCTCGGAATGGGGCCTTGGCAAAGGTGTCCTTAGGGGCGGCATAGCGGCCCGGCGGTAGCCGAGGAAAGCGCCTCCCAGATGGACATTGTTTGTTGCCATGTGCCCCAATTTATGTGCATCCTTCCAAAACATCTCTCTCTCTCTCTCTCTCTCCCCCCGCTGCACCTGACCCTGACCCTGACCCTGACCCTTGGATAAAGCTATTATTCCCTTGGCCCCCTCATCTATCATGTTATTTAACACTACTAGATTACTTCTCAAATTTGAATAAAACTTTAGTTTAAAAAGTTTGTGCTTTCGTCGCAGTACGTTTAGCTGTGTACATGTGCATCTGCACCCACGATGCGCCATGCCTATGCGGTATATAATATAATTCCTCCGTATGCGTGTCTGACGCGCCTCCTCCGTTTATTCGTGAGGTCTATGTTATTTCTAGAAAGCCGCAAAATGACCACAACCGTCCTCCCATGCACCCAATCCTGTGACAACCTGTACAATAATAACAATAAAATGATGTAAGGATATTAGGGATGATATCCTATATTGACGCCTAAAATTATAAAATAATTATTTTCAACATTACATATCAAATTTTATTTTTTATATTTTTTTATATTTTTTAAATAAAAAATAAAAATATTTTTTTATTTTTTATATTTTTAAATAAAAAATAAAATTATAAATAATATGATAAAAAAATAAAAAATATTTTAAGTCTATTTGTATCTATATAATAATAGTTAAACGATAGAGAGGTATTAGGGATGGCATTTATGTTGATGCGTAAGAATATAGGATATAATACTATAAGAAAATAAAGATTTAGCGATCGAAAAATCGATTGTTGTAGTAAAAATCGATCGTCAATATTTTTTGCGACCAATTAAAGTTGGTTGTAAAAACTCTAGTCGTAAATATTTTACGACTGATTTAGCGATCGAAAATTAAAAAATTAATTAAAACTTTATGGTCGATTAAAAAAGATATTTAAAATTTTATGACTGATTTAGCGATCGAAAGTAAAATATTATTTTCAGATTTGCAACCAATTTATCGATCCAAAATTAAAAAAAAAATCCATCACTAACCATTTAAAAATATTTTTTATTTAAAAAATTGATCTCAAAAATTATCGTAACATAATTTTTATAATATTTTAATTCTCAAAATCGGTTATAAAATTGATTGCTAAATTTATTAAAATATATTAACTTAAAATCGATCAAAAAATTGATCTCAAAATCGGTCACAAATTTTATTATACTATTTTTATTTTTAATATCGGTAGCAAAATCGATTGCTATGTCTATTAAAAATTATTAAATTAAAATTGAATTGAAAATCAATCGCAAATATTTTTAATTTTTTTAATTAAAATATTGATTGCAAAATTAGTCGCTATATTTATTAAAAATTATTAAATTAAAATCGACTTTAAAATCATTCACAAAATCGATTGCTAATTTTATTAAAATATTTTTATTAATAAAATCGATCACTAACTATTTTCAAATTTTTTAATTAAAATATCGATCGCAAAATCGATCACTAAAGTTTATTAAAAATTGTTGAATTAAAATTGGCTTGATAATTGGTTGCTAATTTTATTAAAAAAAAATTATTAACAAAATTGGTCATAAAATTGATAGCTAATTATTTTCAAATTTTTTTAATTAAAATATTGATTGCAAAATTAAAATCTATTTGAAAATCGATCACAAAATTAGTCACTAATTTTATTAAAATATTTTTTATTAACAAAATTGATCATAAAATCGATCTCTAATTATTTTTAATTAAAATATTGATCTCAAAATCGATCGCTAAAGTTGAATCAACAAAAAAAATTTGAAGATATTAATTTTTTTCTATTACATTATATGTAAATTGATTGAAAGATAATAGAACCAAGCAACGCCATCAAGCATCCATCATACAAAACTAAGCAACATGTTCTAAATAATAGAATCTAATATGAAAAAGACCAAAACATACTCAAATCCCACCATGATGAATGTAAAATAAAAGAGCAACAATCACACAGCCTGCAAATGCTAAAGATAAATAACATAGATCGGAAGCCAAAATGTAGATCATCATCATGAAAAATAAGAAGACAACCATAAGAATATAGTAATTAAAATCCATCAGTACTCATTAGCTTTAAGACATCATATGGAAAGAAGAAAAAGAGGCCATAACAATCAGTGGAGCCAGTCCCTTCAATATTTATTTAGTTTGGATCATCATCAGAAAAAATAAGAAGACAACCATAAAAATATAGCAATCAAAATCTATCGGCATCCATCAACTTTTAGACATCAGATGGGAACAACAAAAAAAGTCCATAGCAATTTATGGAGCCATTCCTTTCAATATCCATTAATTAAATTTGGATCATCATCAAGAAAAATAAGAAGACAACCATAAGAATATAGTAAGCAAAATCCATCGACACCCATCAACTTTAAAACATCATATGAGAACAAGAAAAAAAGTCCATGACATATCTCATGTCAAATATATTACTTGTTAGCATACCTCATGCCAAATAATCATGGGCTACCTTCAAATTTGTTAGGTAACTTAGCTGACATACCTTCCAAAATATTACCTATAGCAATGAAAGTGATATGAACATAATATATAGAGCCAGTGAGGTAATAAGAGAGTGCCATTTTTGCTTTCGATTATAAAAAACTCTACTGCTGTAAGCTAAAAGCAAAATCCAATGGCATCCATCAGCTTTAACATATCATATGGGAATAAAAAAAGAGGCTATAGCAAATTATGGAGCCACTCCTTTCCATATTCATTAATTAAGTTTAGATCATCACCAGATAAAATAAAAAGACAACCATAATTTCTTCATTCTATAAAAATCTTAGAGGGATTACATTATCAGGAGGATGTGCCTCTTTCATAAGTCCCACTATTTGATCAAAAGATCTTTGAAAAATATTTTTCTTTGATTTGATACTTAATAATCTAACAGCAACAGATAACTCAGAGTGATCATTACATCTCGGCCATAATAGTTGTATTCGGAGACTCCTCTATATTTTGTTCATAATGAAATCCAAACTCTGGGCCAATAGCATCAAAAATCATGTCTCGAAATCTATTGTGCTATTCATCATTACCTAATTGTGAACTATTAGAAATACTTGAATGCATATCAAACATTCCACCCACTCAAGGATCACTCTCTCCATATGATGTCCAATACCAATAATTAGATACAAACTATTTTTTATAAACATCAACCTTCACTTCATTAAGACTTAAGTACTTTTGATTTTTGCACTTGGAATAAGGACATCTAATTTTTTCATGGCTCAAAAACTGTGGTTGTTGGCATGCAAAAGAAATAAATTCTTCCATCCCTCTTAAAAAAATATCAGTATACCCCTTTCGATCTGATAAAAGCCTATTGTACATTCAACTACGATGATGATGGATATTCATATTCTGTAATATAACAAAATATAATCATACAACTACAATAATGTTAAATCATCTATAACCTATATGAATGCTAAAATCAATCTACATCATGTAATAAATATACAATAAATCCAACTCAATTGAGATGAATATAGCTTAGATTTTAAAAATATGAAATCCATAGCCACTTGATTCCCAAAATTTAAATTTTTGGGATTAACCAGCAAAAACCAGTTTATAAGACTATCAATTTAATGAAAACCCCAGATCAATAGATAAAAACACCAACTTACATGGACCACTAAGGAAAAATTATGAATTGGAAGCTAGGGAATAGAGGAACCAATCTAATAAGTCCCAAGCCTAGTAAATCTCATGTAGAAAAAATAAAGATCTAACCTTTATGACAGAAAATCCAGCATACAAGATGGTTTTTATGATCCACCATCCGGTAAGTTATTTCAAGCAATTTAGCTGCACAAGTTAATCCCATATTTAGCACTTAAAAAATTAAGTTTTTGCAATAAAAGAATCAAAATACAAAAAAATACATTATAATTCATCCAAACTATCAATTTCATAAAATCACATATGTAAGCATAAAGGCACCAACTTTAACAGATAATTAAAGAAATGAGATGAAAAAAAATAAGATCGAAATGAGGGAGGTGGATCCTACGGGGAGACAGATAAAAAACAAAGATATGACCTTTAAACAGAGAAATCCGAGTTGGCGGGTGGGTGGCGCGGTGGGTCGGGCCGAGGGAGGGGGGAGGGGGCATCGATGTCGTGGAGAGGGAGGAGGGGTAGTTGTCATCGGGGAGGGGAGGGGAGGAAGTCACAGGCGAGCGAGCCAGGGGGGAGGCAAGAGGCAACGCGGTGAGGCAACATGGTACGTGGGGCTTAGGGCCGTGGGAGAAGGGAGGGGGGAGGGGAGAATGCCATCACCGGGGAGGGGAGGGGGGGCCATTGTGGGTGGGCAGGCTGGGGAGGGGGCAAAGGCTAGGATTCGAGCATGGCGGCTAGGGTTAGTGAGGAGAAGAGGGTTTTGGTGGGAGGAGGCTGTTGCGGGCAAGCAGACCAAGGGAGGAGGGGGCGGCACGGTGAAGCGGATAGACAGTGCCGAGGATGGGGAGGAGAGGGGGAGGCAGTATTGTGCTTAGTGCCACGAGAGCGAGGAGGGGAGGAGGGAATGCAATCGTTTAGGAGGGGAGGGGGGGCCGTCGCAGGTGGGCAAGCCAGAGAGGGGACGGCGGCTAGGGTTCAAGCATAACGATTAGAGTTGGTAAGGAGAAGAGGGGATTCGGGCGCGGCAGCTTGGGTTGGGGAGGAGAAGAGAGGGCTTTGGTGTATTTTATAAGTAAGATTTAGCAATCGATATATCGGTTGCTAAATCATTTGCTAAAAAAAATATAACTTACAAATAATTTTTTTAAATTAAAATATTTTTTAAAATTATTCTTAGTTAATTTTATTTATAATAAATAAAGATGGCAATTTTTTTCAGAATTCAAATTTGTGATCGATTGTTCAGTTGTAAAATTGTAAAAAAAATTGCAATCAAGAAATCGATCGCAAATTTATTTATAGATTAAAAAATAATTCAAAAATTTTATGATCAATTTTTTAATCATAAAATTTTTTAACATTTTGCAACCAAAAAAATCGATCATAAATATATTTAAATTAAAAATAAATAAAAATTTTATGATCGATTTATTGGTTGTAAATTATTAAAAAATTTTGTAACTAAAAAATCTATGATAAATTTATTTATAGGTTTAAAAAATAGTTTAAAAATTTTTAAAACTGATTTTTTGATCATAAATTTTTTAATATTTTGCAATCAAAAAATTGATCATAAATATATTTAAATTAAAAATATAATTAAAAGCATTTGTGATCGATTTATCGATTGTAAAAAATTGAAAAAATTTATGATCAAAAAATTGGTTGCAGAATTTATTTATAATTTAAAAAAATAAAATACATAAATTAACAACATATTTTGCAATCAAAAAATTGATTGTAAAATTATTTAAAAAAGTAATTCAAATATTTTATGATAGATTTTTTGGTTACAAAAATATTTAAAAAATAATTTTTTATAAATTTATTTTTTTATTTAGCAAATCAATCGTAAAGTGTTCGTATGCCTCCCGATGAAAAATTTAACAATCAATTTTGCAACTAATTTTTTATCGATCGTTATGTTAATATTTATCCAAAAATCGATCGTAAGATTGGTTGTAAATTTTATAAAAGGAAATTGATCATAAACCAATCATAAAAATACTATTTTCTTGTTGTGATAATCTCCCACAATACTACATATCAAGTTTTATTTTTTTATTTTTTTAAAAAAAATAAAAGCATAAATAGTATGATAAAAAAATAAAAAATATTTTAAATCTATCTATATAATTATAATAAAGTGATACATGGATATTAGGGGTAGTATTTAATATTAACATATAAGATTATAGAATAATCTCCTGCAATGTCATATGTCAAATTTTTTTATTTTTTAAATAAGAAATAAAAGTATAAAGAGTATAATAAAAAAATAAAATCTATATATTAATAGTAAAATGAGACACGACTATTAGGAGTGCTATTTCATGTTGATATGTAAGATTATAGGATAATCTCCTATAATGCCACATATCAAGTTTTATTTTTTTTATATTTTTTAAATAAAAAATATAAATATAAATAGTATGATAAAAATAAAAAATATTTTAAATCTATATAATCTATATAATAATAGTAAAATGATACACCAATATTAGAGGTAGTATTTCGTATTGACACGTAAAATTAAGGATAATCTTCCACAATGCCACATGTCAAATTTTATTTTTTTATTTTTTATATTTTTTAAATAAAAATTAAAAATATAATTTTTTTATTTATATAAATAGTATGATAAAAAATAATATTTAAATCTATCTATATTTATATAATAATAGTAAAGTAATACACAGGTATTAGGGATGGCATTCCATATTAATACGTAAAATAATAGGATAATCTCCCATAATATCATGTGTCAAGTTTTATTTTTTATTTTTTAATTAAAAAATATAAATATAAATAGTATGATAAAAAATAATGAATATTTTAAATCTATCTATATAATAATAATAAGGCGTTATATGGGTATTAGGGATGGCATTCTATATCAACACTAAGATTATAGGATAATCTTTTGTAATGTCACATATCAAATTTTATTTTTTTAATTTTTTATATTTGTTAAGTAAAAAATAAAAATAAAAATAGTATAATAAAAAATAAAAAATATTTTAAACTATTATCTATCTATATAATGATAATAGTAAAATGATAAATGGATATTAAGGGTGACATTCCGTATTGATACGTAAGATTATAGAGTAATCTTTCAACATGCCATGTGTCAAGTTTGTATGCCTCCATGATGTTTATTTTTTTATTTTCTACAATGTATTATTTTTTCTTTTCTTTTTTCAGGCCCCCTCTCAAGTCGCTTCATTTTTTCCTTAATTTCTCCTATTTTTTCATTCTTATGTGTCTCAACCGATTGGGAGGCTTCGAGTGGCCGGAGCGAATGTGGGGCGGGCAGACCTCTGGTGACCGCCACTCGAAAGACCAACACCAGCATCTTATGAACCCTACTTGCCAATGAGTCTGTCAAACGGGACCCTAACATGGAAGATGCGTATGGCCAGACGGCTCTACACTTCGTGGTCGAGCTAGGTTCGAAGTGCATCCGGATGCTGGTGGTGTCGGAGTGGATGTGGGGTAGGTGAAAAGGGTACGATCAGAGGTGCGAGTGTGGTGGAGATAGAGCATTGATTTTTTATCGTATGATTCCATTGATTTTTTATGCACGAATCATAAAATAAGAAGAAAAAAAATTTTTTTTGAAGCTCCACTCTCTTCGCATGAATCATAAAGCAATAGAAAAAATTATCAGATTGCACATTCTGTGCATGTGAGGCAACAAGGAATAAAAAAAAAGAAAAAAAAAATATTTTTACGTGGGGCAGGTGGACCCCTGATGGACCACCATCCGAAAAATCGACAATGATGCTGTATGGACCCTCCTTGCTGACGAGTTCATCGAACAGGATCCCAATGCAGAGGATGTAGACGATCGGACAGCCTTACACTTTGCGGTCGGGCTGGGTTCGGAGGAGTGCATATGGATGTTGGCAGCATCGGAGCGAATGTGGGGCTGGAGAAGAGGGTACGATCGCAAGCATAGGAGAGGCAGAGCATTGATTTTTTATCACATAGTTTCATTGATTTTTCACGAATGAATCATAAAGTAAAAAAATATATATATTTTTGAAACTCTGACCTCTTGGCATGCATCACAAAGTAATAAAAAAAATTTCAGATCATATGCACTGTACACGTGAGGCAGCAATGAATAAAAGAAACAAAAATATTTTTGAAGTCTCGACATATTCGCACGAATTACAAAGTAATAGAAAAAAAATTTCAAATCCCACGTGTTGTACAAAATCAATAGACCTGAGCATCGTCCGGCTACTATGCTAGTGTATATATATATATATATATATATATATATATATATATATATATATATATATATATATATATATATATATATATATATATATATATATATATATATATATATATATATATCTTTTTTATATCTCCTTGCTTCCAAGACCTACTTGGTATCAAAACTTGAAATTTCAATGGTTCAAACCACAAATAGTGCCAGAAGATGTAGCCAATTTAGATTGAGAGATATCAACTATCTCAAATATTTTCTTGGTCTTGGCTATGATATCGCTTTATCTATCATGTTCCATTGCAACAACTTGAACCCATCGTGCGACAGATAGCCACACATCCATAAGGTTCAACCCTGTAGGACATGCAATGCTTATTTTTTTTCAAACTTTTGCATCATTTAAAACTCAGATAATGATAGAATACCTTTATTCATTAATTCAAAGAATAATCTATAATTGTTCTATAATAATAAGAAATCTAATCAATTTCTCTATATAAATATTAATTACATATCTTCTAATTCTTAATCACTATTCAAACCCAAACTCCACATGCTCTTCTAGATTTGAAAAATAGGAGGGGGTGATTTGTACAGGGTTTATAAGTTTCCTATATGTCTAAAGGATCACACATAAAATATATTTTATTTTGATTTGAACAAATTGACACAAATAAGATACATGGATCAATATGATAACTTTTTCAAAACATGCCATACATATAGTAAAACACAAAATTTTCTCTTGATCTTTAGCGACTACGGCTATGATCAGTCTCGTAACAAGGTCTAGAAGAGACTAGTTCTGAAATACTAAACATATAATCCATCAGTATGTATTAGTGATTAGCCTTATTGGCTAGGTCCAAAAAAGAACTAGCTCTAAATCACACAGTCGCAATTAATCTCGTGATCGGACAAAGGAACTAATCTTGAAAATAAATATGTGACACATCAGCATGTGCCAGCAATCAGCTTGGACTAACTACATGCAGATGGACTAGCTCTGTCAGTGATTATGTGAGGATCCATATGAGCATCTATTTAGTCTTATATCAATTATTCGATAAGAAGATTTTGAATACTTGTACAGTTTCAAGGAATCCAAATAACCCCTTCTGACTAGTTTTTTTTCATGAGATCCTAGATTGTTAAAAATGATATCAAAATTGACCCAGCCCATAGTCTATGTGGATTAGGGGCTACTACAACATAGGTTCTTTGAAATTGACTATAGCATGATCGTGGTGTTTATAAATAAATGTATAAATTTAGATTTTTAGCCTGGAAAGGATGCTAGGACTTAAATAGAGAGAGTATGTGAAGGTTCGTGTGGGCATATATTTAGTTCCATATTAGTTATTCACTGGAAAGATCTTAGATATGTAGTATCTTTGGATGAAATTATGGGTTATTATAATATCCATAGACTTTAAAAATACTTTGTATAATGTTAGTAGCCAGTAAGCATACTACCCGAGAAAGTAGATCCATTTTTCCTTATAATTTAATCGTGTAGCAAAATTGCTCTAGTTCAAACTAGGGCTGAAAAACTATAGATATGGATCGGTTATTATATATCAGCATATATATATATCCATATTTGTTTTAGCCGATGAGTACAGGTTGGAATGCATATATGAATCAAATGTGAAAAGTCAAATCCATATTTTGTTCTAATTTGACATGAACACAAAACAAAAATCGGTAGTTGAATACAAACATGAATATAAACTGAATGGTTGAACTATCAAATCATTGCATCACTATGGAAGGCAAATTAACTGAAAAATATATTAGTTTTGTCACTTTTTTTTAATACAAGCAGATACTCATATCAATCTAGTATGAGTACACTCCAAAAGATCCAAAAATAAAATATCCTCTAGTAGACGTAGGTAAGTCTGATCCTGATATCAAATCCAATCATCGATGTGCTCAGCCACATGGGAGACAACTCAGTCAGTGGTGTTGTTTGTCTCTTGAAAAATATGCTGAATAGGGACCGCAGTGAAGTCACGAAGGTTGGTCCGAATGTCCTGAATAAGCAAGTGTGCCTCCGACTGCATTATGTCACTCCGACTCCAGTCTATCATGGTAGCAGAGTCTTCCTCAATAATGATCCTCTCTATCCGCATTTTTTATCAGGTACAGACAATATCAGTTCGAACAGCGTGGAGCTCAGCACCTGAGACAAATGGCTCAAAAAAATATGATCTTCCTACCGCTAGCAATCTAGCATCAGATCCTCAAATGATAAAGCCAGCACCATTCCTGTCATCTCTTATACCGTCAAAGTTTATCTTGATAAAAATTATCATTTGATTTTCTTTAAAGTTCATTAAAATTGTGTAAGACTAAGTAGGATTGCAAAACTAGACATTTGTATGCAGATTGGACCGTTAACTATCGGCATCAATATCTACCTCCTTTTTTAAAGGATATAAATATGAATATTGATGCTACAATTTGCATCTATAATCAAATAGATTTGGATATTAAATGTATTTGGATGGCTATTGTCTGATCTATTTTCACTCCTAGTTCAAGTGCATTTGAAAAGACTTACATTAGATTTCAGGCGAGAAAATAAAGAGCAGGTACATTTACAAGGATGATAGGAGAGAGATTTTGGAAAATAATGGGTCAAGGTAAGGCAACTGGTGTCTATCAAGTTTTCCCAACCAAAAAGGCTTGCTAGATGAGGAAACAACTGCTTTTAATTGTTGCATTCGGAAATTCGTGTGGACCCAATTTGTTGAAAGGTTTCCTTAGCAGCTTGATTTCTCAAAATATAGATTACTTTATGCAGTGGGCCCTTAAATCCAAAGCCGTATTAGAAAACCAGTCGATAATATACTGACATTTCTAATCAATGCACCGATATCTATTCTCATGTTAATTTATAAAATGTTTTCTTGAGAACTTGGACGATGCAAGCCCGGTGGAATATCCAAGTGAGGGTAGAATCGAATCAGTTTGCACCCTCCAGTAGTTCATTTTATTGATTATGGACCACTAAATTAGACAAGATAAGCTCACGAGGCATTGTAATCATTTTCCCAATGATCTTTTGACCCACCATAAGAAGATTTCAAAGCTGCCAAAATTCAATCATGAATCGCATGAAGTATTGCACGTATTGGCTATCATTGGTAAGGTTATATGCAACTAGATTGCATAAGTGAAAATTTGTTGAATATGTTAATTTAGATTTTGTCACAAGGATTCTACTCTCTACTAATTCTATAAGAGCACTATTTTCCCAAAATATCTTTTTTTTCTCAACAAAATCAACCTATTTTCTTTCTTATTTTAATTAAGTTATATCCCCAGCTTTTTGTCCAACGTCATCTACATCTCTCCCTTTTTTTAAAACAATAATAGCTGCACATTAGTATCGGTATCATTGTTATCGCTATATGAATATGCTAATATGAATATGATTTTTTTCATCTTTTTTTCTAATTATTTTTGAAATATAAAATAATAATATAATAAATTATAATGAATATGATGTTTTTAATAGCTGAATTTTTGTTGCATATTTATAAATAAAGTTTGATGAGTACTTGTTAAAAACTGTCGCTACTAATCCTGATACATTTAATATTGATATTCACATGATGAAAAGAGAACTCGCATAAGATGAATCTTAATGTAGAGGCTTCTGTTGTTAACATGATACTATTGACGTTGGTCCCATGTGATGCTGAGGTATGATTTTACTTTTTTTTTAATTTTTTAAAATATATTATGGCAATATAATGAATTATAATAAATAAAAAAAGCTCCAATAACTAAATTTCGATTGGACATTAAGTTATGAACTTTAATCATATATTAAGTAACAAACTTTAATATTGGCCAAGCACATTAATATTTACATCATTAATAAGCTTCTATGTGACAATGAGAAAGTTTTATATAAAAATTGAACCTCCATCTCAGATATATACTAGCATATACCCACAAAGAGTGCATATATTTTTTTTTATTTTTCTGATTATTCTGAAAATATAAAATAATAATATTATAAATTATTATAAATAAATACTTTAATGATGAAATTTTTATTATATATTAAATAATTAATTTTAATTATAACAAAATGAAAATTTGTTATACCTACATAACAAATGGAGAACTCCGTATAAAATAGGCTTTCATGGTAAAATTCTCGTTATTAATACTAGTGTCACTGATATCTGCATGTGTGGGTTATGATTTTTTTTATTATTTTTAAAATATAATATAATAATACAGCAAATTATAATAGGTAGAAGGTTTTAATATATAACTAATTGCACATAAAGCAATGAGCCTTGACAAAGATCGAATAAAAATTTTTACCAAATATCTAAATTATTTATCTATTTAGTATATTTTTGTGACATATATAATAGATAATATAAAAAATAGATGAGCATGTTTATGTGAATCAATTATACACTGCAACCAAGCATATAAATTAAAAAAAAAATAAAATACTGCCCTCTATCGTGCAGCTTAATATTTGGGGGGAAAAAATGAAAAGAAATAAATGCGGCCATTTGTGAGTGACAGAGCGACGCCTCACATAATGTGCCTGGCGTCCAGAAAACAATCATAGCAAGTGGCAGTCTCATTCTTCTTCCGTTACGCTACTAATTTCTCTTGAACGCCTGGTCTCTTGTAGAGGCCCCCTCCTTGTCCCCGAGAAGAAGCCGAAATAAAAATCCAAAATTTTAAACCCATCTCTCTCTCTCTCTGTGCCTGCCATCATAGACCTGAAGAAGCAAACCAAAACCAATTGCGGACCCAATGATAAAAGGCCGTTCAAACCCACATTTTAATGGCCACTTTGGTCATTTGCCCCCTTTCGTTGACCCTGTAACCTCAACGGCGGTCCCAACGGCGCCGGCCTTGCTACGCTCCCCCTCCCCACCTATAAAACCCCACACCCCTCCCTATTCCTCCTCCACCCCATTCCCTCTCTCTCTCTCTCTCTCTCTCTTCCCCCCCAAATCCACACCTGTTCCTCCCCTTCTCCAACTCTATATACTCATACCCAGGCCATTTATATTGCTTCAAAAAGAGAAGCGAACCAAGAGAAAAAGAGATTTCTGCAGTAGTAGTGGAGGCTCCAAGCAAGCAAAAAAGAGAGAGAAAAAGGAGGGATGGGGGAGATGGTAGGTTGGTGTTGGAAGTGGTTTTTGCCTCTCGGTAGTATGGTTGTGTGCATCGCCATGGCTCTCCGGCTGTTGGATTTCCTTTGGTGGAGACCTAAGAGGTTGGAGGAGCACTTCTCAAAGCAAGGCATAAGGGGTCCTCCTTATCGTTTTTTCATTGGGTGCGTCAAAGAGATGGTTGGTTTGATGCTGGAGGCCTCCTCCAAGCCAATGATGCCTCAGAACTCCCACAACATCCTCCCTCGAGTCCTCTCCTTCTATCACCATTGGAAGAAGATCTATGGTACCATACCTCTCTCTCTCTCTACTCTCTCTCTCTCTCTGTTCTTTTACTTGCGTTGTTTGGCCTTTGTTCCTAATGTACTTTGATGCTTGAGGGGGCGGCAGGCGGTGTTGGTTTAGGTGTTGGAGGTGTCTTTTGCCTTGTTTTGTTTGTTTTGGCTTTTCTCGTATTTGGTTTTTCCTGGGGTTACTTTGCTTTGCTTGTGTTTCTGTCGTTGGATTTTAGAAGGATTGTCAAAGTGTGTAGGCGGTGGACGGTGCTTGTGAGGTTGGGCTTCCTTGAGGCTCATTATTTCTGTGCTTGTCAATGGCGACTCCTTCCTTGTCCTCCTTTATCTTTTTCCCCCCCTATTTCCATCTACATCGATTCTATTTTCTGGTGTTCTCCTTTGATTGTTGTCAGCCTTCTTCTCCTTGCGATGGTGGTTATTCATCAGTTTCCAATTTTTCTGTTTCTCCAATGCTATCAGTATTGAATTATAGTCTGTTCTTAAGTGTACAGGCTGATTTGAAGTCATGGGTGTCTGATAATTTTTCGTTTTTCCTTTTTCATTATGGGCGCCATTTTTCCCTATCCTTTTTAGCGTGCATATTCCTCTTCATTTATTATGTACTTAATTTTCACCTTACTTTCTGGATGCTTTTCAATTTGTACTGACTGTATCACTTGTTTGACCCATTTCCTCTTGTTCTTTTTCCTTTTCCCTTGGCGTTCGATCTCTCTCTCTCTCTCTCACATCTTCTCTGTACGTAGCTTACGGCCAAATGATCTTACTGCTGTACCACCTTGGGTTTTCCCCCTATCCACTCAGGGACACTCTGCCTCTCTTTTAAGCTCTTTTTACAGTTGCTCGGTTGCTTCTGTAGTTCTCAAGTCCAGGGAGTTGTTTGAGGTTGTTTTCGCTCATTTTCCTGGTCCCCTTCTTGTAACCTTAGGAGGTAGCTGCGGTCTATTGCTGCTCTCCACCACAAGCGTCTTTCCTTTCCTTTTTCTCCTTTTACGCATCTCAATAACTCTTACATTGCCTACATTCTGCTCTCTCGATTCGATCCCTTTCACACAAGAGGGTGGTGGTGCTGATGTGGTGGCCATGCCCCTTTTGCAGGTTCCACATTCCTGCTATGGTTCGGGCCCACCGCCCGCCTCACCGTCGCCGACCCGGACCTCATCCGCGAAATCTTGGTCTCGCGGGCCAACTACTTCGAGCGCTACGAGTCCCACCCTCTGGTCCGGCAGCTCGAAGGCGACGGCTTGGTCAGCCTCAGAGGGGAGAAATGGGCTCACCACAGGAAGGTCCTTACACCCACCTTCCATATGGACAATCTCGAGGTAAATCTCTTTTTTAATTATATATATATATATATATATGGAAAAAGAAAAAAACAGTAACAATCCCTTAAGAATGGGATTACATTTTAATTTAATCTATAGCCACCAGAATCTTTTTTTTTTTTTTCTTCTTTTTCTTTTTTGGGAATTGCCTTTGCCGGAACTACTTATGTATGTGTTCTGATTTAAATGATCAGCTGTTGATGCCGCTTGTCGGGAGGACGGTTCTGGACATGGTGGAGAAGTGGTCCGCCATGTCTCCCTCCGGCGAGGTCGAGATCGACGTCTCCGAGTGGTTCCAGACCGTGACGGAGGATGCCATCACCCGGACCGCATTTGGGAGGAGCTACGAAGACGGCAAGGCCGTTTTCCGATTGCAGACGCAGCAAATGATTTATGCAGCCGAGGCCTTCCGCAAGGTCTTCATTCCCGGCTACAGGTAGGTAGCTACTTCTCTTTTTTTTGGAGGTAAACATACATACAGCTGTTCTAATATTCCAAGCAAGCACGGACGCCTGACTGTCGGAATTATCTAATTTTTTTCTTAAAAAAAATTCTTGAATTGCTGTTAGATTTCTGCCGACTAAGAAGAACACGAGCTCGTGGAAATTAGACAAAGAGATCAAGAAAAATCTGATGGCGCTGATCGGCCGGCGAAAGGAGAGCTCGGAAAATGAGAAGCCGGACGGGAGCGCCAAGGACCTTCTCGGGCTTATGATCAATGCCAGCACCAAGAAAGCACCGTCCCCGTCATCTTCTTCCACCTCGGGCCACCGCCGGCCGACAACGACGAGAACAACATCAGCATCGCCGATCACGGTGCAGGACATCGTGGAGGAATGCAAGACATTCTTGTTCGCGGGGAAGCAGACCACCTCCAACCTGCTGACGTGGGCGACGGTGCTTCTCGCCATGCATCCGGAGTGGCAAGAGCGGGCGCGCCGGGAGGTCCTCGAGGTCTGCGGCTCACGTGACATCCCCACCCGCGACCACCTCGCCAAGCTCAAGACGGTAACGACGGCGACTGCTACTACTATATTATTATTATTATTATTGCTGTTGTTGTTGTTATTTTTTTGGCCTTTTTCAAGTGTGACAATATTTTATATCCATCCTAAAAATCAGATGATATATTAATTAAAGAAATGAAAATTATATGCATGTATTATTACAGCTGGGAATGATCCTTAACGAGACGCTACGGTTGTACCCGCCGGCGGTGGCGACGATAAGGAGGACGAAGACGGACGTGGAGCTTGGGGGATACCGGATCCCTCGAGGCACCGAGTTGCTGATTCCGATCATGGCCGTCCATCATGACGCGCGGCTGTGGGGGAAGGACGCGGCCCAGTTCAACCCAGCCCGGTTCGCGGAGGGGCCGGCGAGCGCGGCCCGGCATCGGACGGCCTTCATCCCCTTCGGTCTGGGGGCCCGCATGTGCATCGGCCAGAACCTGGCCCTCCTCGAGGCCAAGCTCACCGTGGCGATCATCCTCCAGCACTTCGTCGTCCGCCTCTCCCCCTCGTACGTCCATGCACCCACCGTCCTGATGCTCCTCTACCCCCAGTATGGTGCACCCCTCCTCTTCCGATCCCTCTCCCCGCCATCACCATCATTGCCGTCCGATCCGCATCATCCGACGGGGGTAGTGTAAGTGTTGGTGGTCCCTGCTTATAGCATGCACCAACACCAAGGAGGAGCACGACCTGCAATAAGTTGCAAAAACATGAACCAAGTGAATCAGCAATCATAGGAATTACTTTCACTCAAGTGAATGCCTAAAACACCCACTCATCTGCTGTGCCTATACTATTCTCACTTTTTGTACTGCGGCGCCATGGAAGCAGACAACGACCCCCTTCTTTAGTTACCTCCTTGCAACCCTCTATGTAAAAGACGCCGGCAAATCATCTAAAATACCCTTTAACCCTATATCACTTTTTTAGGCTTTAAAATAGACCCCCTCTCGCCATTCTTAATGGCTTTGGTGTATGCATTGTATCATTTTCTATGTAAATTTTTCACCCTTCTAGGTTCAAAAACCCCTCTAATCTCTCTCTCTCTCTCTCTATATATATATATATATATATATGTGTGTGTGTGTGTGTGTGTGTGTGGTCCTCCTTTGTGCAGTTATACATAAATATGGACACTGTTAAACTAGGAAGGTTTGGAACTATTTGGTGACAGGCCCAACAGTTGAAGCGCCTGAAAGGTGTGTACAATTCTGGGGGGTCATAATTGGGTGTGGGTGTGGGTGTGGCTCCATGCAACGCCAGGTGGGGAAGAAATTATTGATTACAACAGTTCTATCTCGTGTATCCATCCAATAAAAAGTTACCGTATCAATCCAAAACTTTTCTTTGAGACTCATTTGATTGGCAGAAATAAAAAATAATAATAATAATAATAATTTTTAAAAAATAAAAAAAAAAATTTGATTAAAATTTTAAGAAGAAAAAATAAAATAAAATTTTCACGAAATGTCTCTTTCCATATTTCATGAGAAGTGAAAATTTTTAGAAAAGATAGATTTTAATATTTTTTATGAGATAAAAAATAGTGATATTTTTTTTATTCAAAATATCTTTTTAGGATCTATAGCTAAGATTTTACAAAATATCATGAATGGCTAAAATAAAATACTGAATAGTGATAATATAATATTATATTTATATTATAATATTTATTATATTTTAATATTTATACTAATATAATATTTTTTGTTAAGATTAATATAATATTTATATTATTATATTAATTTTTATATTAATATAATATTATATTTATTAAGCTATTAATAAATTTATTATATTAAAATGTTAATATTGTATTAACATAATATAATATATATTAATATTATATTAATATAATAAATTATTATGATCTAATATTATATTATGATATATTAATATTATTTTTATACTAATATAAATATAATATTATTATTTATATAAAATTTAGGCGTAAAATATATGGTCTTATATCTATTAAGAGTACATACAATAGGTATTTTACACAGGGTTTTCAGAAAAATAAGTGTTCAACCAAATATAAGTTATTATTTAATAAGTCACTTTTCTATCATCAACCAAATATATATATCAAAATTTTATTTTTTTTAAAAAAATTTAAAAAATAATATTTTAAAAAATAACTTTACAAGAAGAAAAATTCTTTTCGTGAACCAAATGAGCCCTTAAAATTTTCAATCAAGCTTGGATAACAACCTCTCTTTTTTAATAATGAATATAGTGGTAACTTTTTATAGGATAGTATATGGTACACTGGTAGAACTACATATTCTAACCAATAATTTCTTCAGATGAAAAAGTCGGAAAGAAAAAATTGTTGCTTAAAATGGTTCTACCACATGCACCTTAAAATCTAGGATGGATGTTTTGCCTCAGCATCAAGCCAGCTGTCGCCAAGGAAGCTGTTTCACCATCTCAGCAGAAAGCATCTCCACTCTCTCTCTCTCTCTCTCTCTCTCTCTGTTGGCTTTACACCGTCCTTTGTACCATGTATAGTAGTCGAAAAATTCCCCCTGCACAGGGTTGTATCCAAGTGCTAAGCACAAAAAAGCACTGTATACATGACCGTGTGGATCCTGTATAAGAACCAAAACCACTGTATACATGACAGTATGGATCCGTATCATGAGGACTCCGACACCTTCCTATGGAGGCAATCCTAATGGCCTTTGTAATACCCTCGTATGGTTTCTTTTGGTAAATGGAAGGAGCTCGATCAATCATTTCATCATCTTCCCAAAGAAGGAAAAGATATCTTAATCTCCCATGAAAAAAAAAAGAAAGAAAGAAACAAATGATTCAAAGAAAACAGCACGAGATACACGGAAATGGTCTTCCAAAGTTTGAATATAAAACTGCCGGCTTTTCAGCTAGGGGTGAAATTAACCACTGGCCTTATAGCTTTGCTAGCGCACAAACACACACACAAATCTGAATGATTAGGGTTTGATCTGATCATTTGGATTTCTAAATAATGGTCCATTTTCCCTCTACCATGCATGGTCATGTGATCAGGACACTTATTTTTAATTTTTTCAATCACAGGTCACCTGATAGACCCATCTAGTAGTGATCAATCTGTTCAAACCAATCAACCGGCCATATGTGGATAACCACATATCACATCTGGGTGCAGGATAGAGCTAGCTAGGGGACCCCTTCACAAGAACATGAAATTAAAGTCGCCTTTCTTCTATGGTGATAAAAGCTAGAGAGAGAGAGAGAGAGCTTTTCGATCTCTAGCAATGGCGCAGCAGTTGCTCCTAGCTAGAGCTACTTGTTTCATGCTTAATTCTTTTCCTACCCACCCGCGAGCCAGTTATATATGCTGTAGCAGCGCAGCATGCATGCGTCATTGGGGCTTGCAAATTAATGTCATAGAGCTCCGGAAAAAAGAGTGAAATTTTTGGCAAGCAATAACCTTCCGGGGATCTCCTAGGGCCCCCTCCCTTGCCCTTGGGAGCTCTAGATGTGCTCTCTTGTGTTGCTGTTCCCCATGCATGTGGAGAGGGTCCTTTCTCCATCCTACTCATTGTGTTCTTCCCATGCATAAAATCAAGTAGGCATGCCGAGCGAGCAGTCATGTGACCCATCCCATGGTATAATTACCTCTCACATTAAATAATTTTGATCCCAATCCGTTGGGTAACTATTCCTAAACCACAACCGACACGGTGCACTTTAACTGCAACACTCCATTCGGCCACTCCAACTTTATCTTTGTGACGATTATCTTGAAATGAGTGTAAAATTAAATCATGGGTTATCTACTAATGATCTTCGCAACTGATAAGGGTTTCGCTCACACCAGGGACAGGCAGTCCTATCCATGCTTTATGGAACAACCGAATGGCATATATACATTGGATGCAGTGAGAGTTGGACAAGGACGTCCTTGCATATTGCCCATATAATCATCGTAATAGGACTGGGCCGTGCATGCAAGTGTCTTGTGGGGTGGAGCTCCCAATGATGAGAACAACACGAAGCTTCCATTCCCAATGCTGCGAGGCATTGCTGGATCATTAGAATTCAAAACAGCTTGATGGACCATAGAGGAGGGCTGGTGGGAAGCAAGAGGGAAGTCAAGTGCCTTAAAAAAGAGGCATCATCTCTTGTCCTTTCTCGACAGGAGGCTTTAATTTGTTTATTAATTGATTTGATTCTCCAGTTTGTTGCAGATCCTTGCGCATTCCCTTCCTCGCATTTATGTATTGAGGAGGAACCCCAATTCCTTGTGATTATCTCAAAGTGGAAAACGAACCGCTGGCCTTTCAATCGGAATTCTCTGCTAAAGAGAGGCTAAATTTTATGTTAAGGTGGCATATAATTAGGCTGCTAGCTAGCTGTGATTAAATAATTTCAAGTCAAATAACCGGAAACGGGCACCTCATCCATGTGTGCAAACTAAAATATCTCTGCAATAATAAAATGTCAATTGTGGTCCAATAATCTGTTTTTGAAGTCATGGTTGTCCAAAGAGCAGCGCTTCTTTTTTAAATAGAAGGTTGGTTGTCACCTTAATTAAACTAAGTTCCTTGCGCAAGTACGAAATATTTTTCTTATTCCTTACCGAATGACAGCTACATTTTTCACAATAATAAGCAAGCGAGATTGACTCAAAAGAAACCAATAGTACTAGGAATATTTTACATGCAAGAAGGTGGTTATTTTATATCCAGATCCTCAAGCAATCATGCAGGAGACAACATTCTGTTTTTTATTTTGTTCCGCAACTGTTCATATTATGCTGCAATATATTCATGATAAGGAGACATGATGTCTAAGAGAAATGTACTTGAAGATTGCATTAAACTTATTGGTTAGCATCTGATGAAAAGAAAAAAAAAACAAGAAGAAGAAAGGTAACATCATTATTTTAAACTACAGTGGGTCAACTCCAAAATAACCAATACTTGGAGTACGTACGGCTTCACAAAAATGAGATCCCACTGCCATTGGAGGTCTTGACCTCGAAATTATTCTTCATAATTTTCATTTACCTAAATAATAAAACTTCACTCATCGGTGAGAGAAAATTTCTCATGACTCTTCGGTCTTACTCCTTGGTGAAATTTCTAAAGGGATTTTAGGTTTTCCAAAAGTAAAACACCTATATTTTGATAGTGGTTCCTTGAGATTGCCTGCAGCAATAAAAGAAATAACCAAAACATGCAAGGAAATAGGATATATATATATATATATATATATCGTTGCGATTTTCTGTTGCATGGAGAATGCAGCATTACAACAAATGGAGACCTCAGAATCGATCTCAAACCAACAAACTAGGTCTAACAGTGAAAACACAATACATGTCGGGCCCCACCAAGGCAAGCTGTTTGGTCGTTACTCGAGTCTACACCCGACAGCCGTCCGACCGAAGAGTGCACAGCTAGCTGTGAACGAGGTTCCGAGCAACGCGCAACGATGCGGACAGCCCTCTTAACTCCAACGACTGCTCCCAAATTGTTTCAATTCCCTCACTAGAAAATGGCCAAGGTCACCAATTCCCTCCCGGCCTCTCGAGAGACACATGGCATTGAACTAGATAAGCTTCAATTCTACACTAGTCTAGCTCCCTCCCCATGGATTGATTCCAGCTCATATGAGCCCTGTAAAGAAGCAATGGGACCTTGGAAGGATGCCCGCGCGCATGAACGCACGCTAGCTCCTTAATTATAAATATTTTATCGACGTGCACTTCCCAAGCAAATTCCCATGGCTTCGATCGGCTCGGAGCCCATTGATTTGTTTACGTTTCCGGGACTTGGTTGCCCCCAGCTCAACGCCAAATGCCCCGCCCTTGATTTGTGCCCATCTGTCGGCGTGTTGTAGACAGGAGGGGCACGACCATCTCCCTCCTATGATTGGATCTAGTCTCATGCCTTTGGCTTAGCAGCAGCAGCAGCAGCATTTTTTTTTGGGTTTTTTTTTAATCTATCCACATTGCTTTCATCCCACACCCTCTTCTCCTGATCGAGGTTGGTTGGTTCCAGCTAGTTGCTTTCGGACCTAAGGGATGCAGATTAAACGTACATGATTAGCTGTAACGAGGCACCTTCCATTTATCTCGTGACAGGCCCAGTTGGATATTTGTCTTTCTCATGATCGCTACTTCTCTGTCGTCATGTGAGGAGATGTCGGAGTGGCTCTGGCTCTGGTTGCTCCATACGAATTTATAATATATATATATATATATATATAATAAAAAAAGTTAAAATGATTGAATAAGTTATCCATCTCAGTAGCAAATTTTTATCAATTAATATCGTATGGATCAAAACTAATGAAAATTTTTTTTATTTAACTATTCTTGCAACATTAAATACAAGCATTATATCATTAATATATGACATCAAAATCTACTTATATCTATTTAATTAGTCGATTAAAATTTATTATTATTAATATTCAAAATATGAATGGATATATTCTTACTATTCATCTAAAATATTTTTTAATAAATTATTTTTTATTATATAATTAATTATGTGATTTTATAATCCATGTGCAATGTAGGGGATAAAAAACTAGTATTTATATACTCCTCTCAACGAGAACTTCCTGATGTTCATAATCCACAGGGAAATTATGTGCATTATACATACAACACACATGTATGCGACCATAAGAATTAATGTACTTATACATGCTTAGTTTCCGGATGCTTTCATAGCCCCCCCTTTCATGAGTATAACTGGATGCAACGACCTAAATGAACAGCTAGCCGATCAACTTCGTAGACCTAACCAAAAAAACATGCCATGCCAGCTGTTCCTTATCACGGGGCATTCGTTGGGCTCATTTATCACCAAGGATGTTCTGGGTATTTTTATCGCGTATTTTAAGCTGTTTGTTTAAATATACCATGTCTGTCATCCGTTGCCTTTCTAAAACTGCTCCTGTGTCATTTGTCGATCACCAAGCGCATCTTATTAAGGTAAAAACTTTTCCGTGAAACAAATGCCAATTAGTTTCCTCTGAAACAATTATAATAGTTTTAACCTTCAAGCCAACATGCATGTAGAGACACCTCAACGATGATGTACAAGATCAGTCCGGAATTTAATGTTGGCTGACTAAGAAGCAGCGCACCGGTATTCAATGAGCGCAAAGGACGGGGCCCATCATCCCAGGACCCAGGGGAGATGGTAGAACATCACCTTGTGTGCATCCACCCATCTGCTGATCACATGACTGGCACGTGGCTCTGTTCTAACTGCCACATGAGCTTATTCAATCTGTAAAGGGACAGCTCAGCCGATGCTGTGGGCCTTTCTCACAGTTGGAGATGTGCAACAACTCACCACTTCCCATCACTTGGTGGGCTCCACCAAGCCCAGAGGAGAGGGTGCGCTGCAAGGGAATTTTTAGCTCTCAAAACCTGAGGCATGAAAGAAGGAACTAAATGCTGTGCCAAGTTGCTTTCCATGAATAGGTGAATGGAATAAAAATTAGAGCATATGGAGGGTAAGAACAGTTAAAGCGCACATGAAGGAAAGAGAGAAGCGTTTTGGGTACCATATCCACGTATATTATTGCCATAATGATGTGAGAATAGATAAACGCAAGATTCATGTGGGTTCCCGTTGTGATCAATAAATACCTCCTCCACAAGTGCCTGAGAAAAAGCAAGGCCCATACGTTCGTTCACTGAAGCCATATGCTGATAGGAGATTAATTTGGTCCCATGTCCGGGTCCACCACCACCACAGGCAACCCTATTAACTCAACCGGACAAATGAGTGCAGCTGCAGCAACATCACAAGGTTGTTACTTGGTACCAGCGTTGGGGGTCGAGCATACTGATACCCTATCCGACGGTCCTTTGCACGGCCTCTGACTACTGTGCCCTTCATAATTTTGGAATTTATTACATTAAAAATCCTACAAGCTGTCACAGAAAATCCGGTAGGAGGTAAAGCTGATGTTGATCTAATTCACCTGGAGGCCCATATAATTCATCACCCCCCCCTTGTCATTCACCTTGATTGTCTCTTCCAACCGGCTCAACAGCTTGACATGATTTGATGCCATCATCGTCACCATATTACTTGTAGTAGCTATTCGCATAGGTTGCTCACCGCCCCAACAACCGCTACCATCAAATCACAAAAAATGATGAACCTATCCACCCCAGTTTTGCAAAGCTGCGGTAGTTGAGATAAAGACTGCCAAAGCCGATCGATCGAGCGGTGAAAACAAATGGGATAAGGTTATCCGCAGGATCACGGCACCTAGCATGCGTCTAGAACCATTTTAGTAGTCGGTCAAAATCCCTTTGGTAGGTATGCACTGACTGAAACATGCTGAAAACTATCCTCACTCATGGAAGGATCCGATCCAGTTAACACAGGAATTGACATACCCGTTCAAAAGCCAGAAAACTAGATGGAGGATTCACATCATAATTTGGATACATCGCAACCAGCTAAACATCTGATTGGTTGCATGATAGAGACCACCACCACAAAATCATCCACCCAATTCTGCATATCCTGCTATTATGTATGAATAATTCACAAAATAAGAATGTCAGCCTCCATTTTACGCTTGGATTGTCCTGAACAACAGCCATCGTGTGGAAAATAGGCGGTGACAAGTTCTGCACATGTCTGCGGGTCGTTATCGTCTCCAGCGATGTCATGATGCACCGGCTGCGGCAACAGCCACCTGCTCAACAGGCACTGCACCGACCAAAACAACACAAACCGACGGCGTCCCGAACACAAAGGCGAACGTAAGCCTACAAATTAATTTCTTCAAAAATTATTATTAACACGGAAACAATATCAGCTGGAAACAATGTGAACCATGAATTTTCCTGTGCTGGCCTATCAATAGAATGCACAAGCTGGATGAAACAATTTTCTCTTTCACCATACAAAAAAAAAAAAAAATCGATGGTTCCGCCAGCATGAAGCCAGCATATCCATCACGCCTGACTTCCCTTTCTCAGATAGAGCTAGAAACTTGCCACCTGGCTGGACAAAAAATTTACAGCATCTCTACAGGACTTTATGCAAAGTAAAGAATATCCAATGTCATCATACATAATTTATTTCATCAATGAAATATCCTTCTCAAAACACTGACAAGGAAAACTTTAAAAAATACTCTGATTTCAAATTTAAAATAAGACAGAGAAGCACTCGTGAAAACTAAATGCCATTTGATCATGAACTTCTTTTGGGTGCTTGCAGGGTGCTCAAGTGGAAACAAAATCAGTAGATTTGGAAGGATATTTTGCTAAATTCATCACAACCCTTCCATCAAGAGGCCATGGGGCTATCATACATTAGTTGCTGGAACTGTAGCCCCATATTCTTGCTCAAACAGGGCCAGGAAGCTTTAAATGTGATGGCATCTGAAGAGATCTGAGTTTTCCATTCTTCAATGCATATCCCTGGTTGCAGGGATCCTTGATGTCACTAGACAGGGAAGATCTGCAACATGACTGTTATATTACGTTTCAAGCCAGATCTGACAACAAACTGGAAAAGTCACTTCACATCATAATCAACTTTTCTACTTCAACTGCTGTTTTCCTGGATGTAACAGAGTGTTGTCTTGCGGAGTTCAACCACTGGTTTGGCAAGTGCAACTAGATGGAAACAAGATAATATCAAAATTTTATATTCTGCAGTCTTAAATTTACACATGCATTTAGATTAGGGCCATCTGAAGTTCTGAACACAGACAACCATGATCACTCCCAGACCCCTATACTACATAGACCCCAGTATATCACAAGATGCAGGGCAACTTGAAAATCAAAGCAAATGTTGTTCACGCAGCATGCAGATATGTATCATCTACAAGATGTGTTCTAATAGCATTCCTGCTAAAGTTATATACTGAATTCATCAAAGTTGAATATAGTAAAATCCTTCAATAAATGGGGAAAAAAAAGAGCAAACAGAAATGAGGTAGACTAATAAAATAAAATAATGATCACTAAAGGTTTCAAATGATATGCTTAACTAATAAAATAAGGGAGAGAGAAATTAAATTCAGAAGCCTGCATTTAACAAAGAGCAAACAGAAGATCTCATGAGTTTCTTCCCTTCCGGTTTGGTAATCTATAAATGGAGAAAAGAAACTAGTAAAGGGAAGAAAGGTTGCAGGCATCCTTGCTAAACACCAACATTCTCTTAAATGCTGAGTTAATAAATATATAACATGAAAGGAAAAGACGACCGCACCTTGAAAGATAGCTGCTACCTCTATATGAGGGAGACTTCAGTACACTCGAGTGGATCTCCATTCAAATCCAGCCAGATCTCAGTTGGATGATGGGAATCTCATATCAATGATTTGAGTCATTGGCCGTGATCTGCTATCTCTAAACTACTAACACGTTCAAAATCATGTGATTTAGAGTCCCCTGTGCATCAAATGGTTCAAAAAAATAAGTATTGTTTTGTTTTTTTTTTTTAACTGACTTTTTTTTTTTGACCAATTGATTAATAACCTAGAGGCCTCCAAATCCCATGAATTTTTACATGTAAATAGTTTGGAAGTAGTCGATCACATCTAAAAGCTTGGATCATTGGTATAGGACCTCCATCAAGATATGTATATGTGTTAGTATCAAGGCTTTAAATCCATATCCTAGTATGGATCACGGACCACAGTGGGCCAATATCAGGATAGTATTATGCCAACACTCGGGATAAGTCAGCATCCAGGGGTTTCACACATGTGACAGTTTTTATATTATTTTTGTTTTTTTTTTCCTATTATTTGTTGTTTCCAATGGTTGTCTTGATAATTTTTGGGGCATTCTATCTTATAATTTAGGTTAGGGTATCGGCCATGCCAATCACCATCTCATTCACACTGGCCGGTAATTACAAGGACAACCTAATTTTTCATGTATCAGGGTCCCAAACCTGGTATGCCACTGATCCGATCTGAGATGGCTGGGAGGGCTAGGACCTGAGCCTTTCCTAGTATCCTTAATGTCTTCCACTTGGTCTATACCCTGCTCGAAATTCTTTTAATTGACAATTTTAGTTGGCCATCAATATTTATTATTGAATGTTGTATGTCATGAGGTTAGCATAACAGGATATCTTTCAAATTGACTCAATTAGCATAACACGCTTGATTGATTCAAGCAGGAGCATTTGGTAGGTGTTTGTGATCCTATGAAATGATAGAATGATTTCTACTAGATCTCTTGCTGTTCTGTTTAAAGTGCCTAAATATCTGCACATAACATGAACACATAACCCAAAAGGTGAATCAGATGACCAACTGTAATTTCATCACAAGCAATATAGAGGACTGACACGAGGACAGAGAGCACACGAGATGGCTGTGAATCCATCAATCAATGTGCTGTTTGGAGTCAGATTTTCTTGACATCATTATCATGCAAATCATTGTGCAAATAACAGACTCGAAAGAAGACAATACTTATGAATTGCAACGAAGAGGCCAAAAATGTACATTTAGAGAGTTGGTCTTCAAACTACAAACTCATATTCCTGACAGTAAGTTTCGTTTTCTTCCCCAATCATATAACGAAAACCATCCCAGAAAAAAGGAGAGAGAACTTCTAGAGAAAGGGGCTTTAGAATGTCCGTGCCACACCTTTTTGTACTATTAATACTGCCAAAGCCATTTCAGTTATATATATAGTAGTGATATTCGGACTTCATTTGACAGTCATCCATCCCATTCTGGATATCAACAAAGCCTCTGTTCTCTCATCCGCAAGTCTGTTAAGGAGCAGCCTTTGAATACCTTTACCCAGCTCAGACTTGCAGGAAGCAAATATACCAAATTGACTCCCGACTAAATCAGAGCTTTTGTCTAAATTTGGAAACCATTACCATCCCATAGATATAAAATTCAACAGGATGAATTAAAAATTAGGTTAGAATTTAGTCGAATGAAACTCTATGCAACTTAGTTGCACCTTTACCAGGAGGAATGATAGATACCGATGCCTAGTAGAAAGGAACCAACATTCAGGTGCAACTCTCCACTCAATTATCCATCTGTCATCACAATGCTCGATTATCCATCTGTTGCCACACCAATGAAGGGCACTGATAATCATATCTTCCATTTCACTGAAAGATATTGAGTTAAACCTCCTCATAATGCTAGAAAATATTTTATAGAGGAATTGACATACTTAGACAGATGTGCATGCGCACGCACGCACACAGAGATAGAGAGAGAGGAACAAATATAATACTCCCAATACAGATAGTATATTTGCACAACATTTTATATGCCAACTTTTTTTAGCATTCAGTGTATTTATGATGAACTAGTACAAGTTCTCAATTTTGATTGAACTTAGATGCATCTGCACATGCAATTTTACCAATTTTTCAAGAGAAAGGCATTCAAAACAGTACAGACCAGAAAAGTCTAGGTTTCACTGTTTGTGTTCTATTGAGTGAACTCCAGCATTCAGTATGAAACAAGATTTTATAATTTGATCAATTAATAGCTCACAAAAACTAAATCATATGTTAAACTTAATCCTACCAGTGATCAAGTTCTAATCTCAAGGGAAGATTCTCTGCCTGAAACGTTTTTAGGTCAAATTTTACCTAAGGACCAATGCATGCTAACTCTGGTGCAGATACTTATAAGAAGATGAAAATTGAGGTATGCTCCTTGTCCAACCTCGGCACCATAGGAAGGAAATATGATTTCATCAGCATGCTGAGGACGAGCCCACTCTATGTAGACAAAACTGCAATCAAACTACCACCAGCAAAACTGACATAACATAATTTACCGAACTAAAAAGAAATGTGAGTATGTTGCTTCAAAGCATACAAACAACAAATAAATATATAGAGAAGCCTTTCATCAATAAAAAAGAAAACATGAAGAGGGAGTTGAAGCCTTGAGTTGCCATTTATCTGAAAACATTTCAAAAAATCCCACTTCTGCACCAGGTATGCACAATATGCACAAGAAAACTTCCTTTCCCAAGGTTCTTTTACATAAAACTTTGAAAATGTACTGTCAAATCCAGCACTGAGGAATTAATGAGCAATCAAGAAACCATGAAAATCAACAGACTTCAATAAAAGACTTAATTAGGAAAGCAACCCCTTCAGCATCAAAATCAAGGTATAAAGCCATCAGATCAGGTGACCATATCTCTAAACATCACAACATTGATTTAGCACACATCGAATGGGAGTCCCAGGATCCACAACCATATTGGGATTCCTTCATCAATCCATCTTACGGAGAGTAACATAAAAGTGATATTAATAGATGAACTATCTTCTTCTAGGTTTTCCATGGGTGATAGATGAGTTAAGGCAGTTACTGCATATACATATCGAAAAGCATCAGCAGGCCATCATGTATCCCAAGCATTAAGCAAGCCTGACATAGAATGAACTAAAAGATTTGAAGATAGCAATTATCATCTTAGGCTGACTTGTCTGTAAGAATCAGATGGAAATGTTGCCACATTGTTTAAAGTGCAAAACATGTGCCAAACCTCACCATCATCATGGACCTATGGAAGCATCTTTACAAGCCTCCAATGTTGGCCCTGGCAAAGGCATGACAAGCATCAAACATGTCCACAAAATGGAACGCTCTTACAAAGCAAAATTTTATTAATGAAATCAAAGCACTGAAGTCTCTATTCAAAAAGCCAAAACTTTTGGCAAATAAAGGGCAAAGCAAAGGTTTCACAGTCAAGAGTTTCACAAAATTATTGATGCTCAGAACTGCACCAATACCAAAATTAAAGACATTTTAAGGATGTAAAAATGAGCATAAATTACCAAATGTCAATTACTAATGATGCATCTTAATGAGATTTCACAAAATGCTAATCCAGCACCACAAGTAAAGCAGCAAAGTGACAATAAGCAACAAATGCTGATTGGTTGCTCATGCTTAAGGATTTCCATCATTTTGATGCAATGAACACCAAAATTTGACCAAACAAGAAAAAGCACATTTTTCATGGATGTGTACATGAGATGCGCCTATCAATGAGATTTTGCATGTCCCAAAATCAGCATCTAAACCATCCAAATGACCCTTTACATAATGAAGCCTGTCAATTTCTTCTACAAAAAGAAAGCATTTTAGGTGGTAGAGAAAGCTCCAGCTTCTTTTTGTAAACACTTGCCATCTGTAGCATAATTTTTAAGGATAGTGGAGCAACGCTGGTTAATCACCTATCTTGACAAGGCTTAAAGAGTGAGGAGCTGATGCTCAATGCCTTCAAATATACTTAGATATAAAAGTTACACTAAGAGACACAACCGATTTTTTGCCACAAATGTTATTTATAATAAACCTTGCACCTTCCTCAGAGTGATTTCTTAATACAATTCATCAAGATTTGATATCTTCAAATACTGAAAACAAAGTACAGCCAATCAAATAACCATACAATGAAACCAGAAAAAAACTAACACCAAAATCAGGTTTTTCTTTTTTTTTTAAAAGCTTCAAGATAGGATAATCCATCGCTTTGTTGAAGTTTACAATACATTTGTTGGCACTGTAGTTCACCATCTTGATAGTCAATACAGTATTTGAATGCCAAAGATGCAGCTATACTTTGATTCCCCACAATAAAATGCAATGGCTTCAAATATTCTTAGATATAAAAGTTACACTAATAGACACAACAAATTCTTTGCTACAAACATTATTTATAATAAACTTTGCACCTTCCTCAGAGTGATTTCTTAATACAATTCATCATGATTCGATATCTTAAAATACTGAAAACAAAATACAGCCAATCAAATAAGCATACAATGAAACCAGAAAAAAAATTAACACCAAAATCAGTTTTTTTTTTTTTTTTTAAAGCACTTCAAGATAGGATAATTCATTGCTTTATTGAAGTTTATAATACATTTGTTGTCACAGTAGTTCACTGTCTTGAACTCTTGATATTCAATCCAGTATTTGAATGCCAAAGATGCATCTATACAATAAAATGCAATGAAAAGATATGGCAAGTAAACCTGACGTAGAGTAAAAAGAGTATTCTGCAATGACCAAATTATGGCTTCTGCTTAACTAAGAGGGTTTGTGCCTATTTTAGAAGACACTAAATTCTTTAGCTCCAATAAATGTTCGTCATTTATATTGTTTAGCATAAGGCGCAGGTTTGTCATCAATGCCTCCTGTTCCCAACTAATCGGCCCAGAAGCATACAATGCCATCATAGAGGAATGGTAGGCATGCAACTCCAGCTGATGAGTTTCTGTTGGTCACACCTCTTCAGTAGGAAGAGATGATTCTCTTCCTGACCCACAAGAAATTTCAGCATCATCTGAATGACTAGACAAATATTGGGTAAGAACCATTCCAGGATAGTGGGTTGATCTATATGCACTATTGCTGGTACTGCAACTACCAATAGTGGATGAGGTACTCTCAGCATCACTAGGTTCTGAAGTTGTTCCAAGACAACATTTAATATCGATATTTGGCAATCCCCTCCATGAGGCCGTTTTAGAAAACCAAGTCATTCTGTTGTTTAATGAAGCATGCAAGCATTTTTCACCCCGCCCCACTTGTGGGGAAGCAAAAACATCTACCTTTTCCCTTGGCTGGGGGAAATGCCCTCCAACCATTTGCTCACACCATCCATGTTTCTCAATTGTTCTCATCTTTCTGTTAGCTTCAGTGCATCTCTCAACAGGTTGCGATGACACTCGTGCCCTTTTCTTCATGCCTCTTGAGAACACAACGGCATTATGACTTTCCTGACATGGCCGAGGCCTCTGGCAGCTGAATTTCTTTCCTTTTGACAGATTGCTTATCATTCTACGATCATGTTTTCCAGAATGCTGGAAACAAATGCAAAACTAGTAAGATACCACCAACAGAACAAGAAGAACGACCGATTAATTTAATTCAATAAATACAAATATAAGCAAGTCCAAGTCAGTATAGAGTTAATAGACAAATAATATGGTGCACATCAGAAACAAAATGAACTATTGTACATATTGCATGATGTCCACAAAGGGATTGAATGATGCTACCTTTTGAATCACAACCCATTTTTCATCTAGCCAAGATTGTCACAGCCTGAGGTCAGATGCATGGACTCCGAACTCCCTAGAGGATCCAAGGAGCCTCACAAAAAAGTAACCATGACCACCAACCCTTGAAACCTCTGAAAGCTTCCACGAGCTATTGTCCAAGACCTCAGCAATGTCTCCAGCCACCCAATCACATGGGCTTTTCACTGATGGTGGACATGGTCTAATGGCCTTTCTTGATACTCTTTCCACAGCTGCACCCATGTTTGCTGGATAACTATCATACTTAACATGGTAGTTGTACCCATTGCCAGAGATTATCTCAGCACACTACCAACAGCCTGATGGCACCTCCCTCTTGTTCAACACCTCGACCTTACTTCCTTTCTTGAATCTCATGATAATGAAGATGACAACCTCCAATTGTAAACCCTGATTTCCAAAAAAAAATGGAAATCAGAAAGAAAATAAACAGGAGGATTATGAGATTGGAAACAAACCATAACAGTAATCTATCATGATAATTAAATTTCAACCATAACAAACATAAAAGCAAACAATAAAGCATGAATGTAACTGTGTGGAAACATAAGTTTTCATAACAAAGAACAAACTCTAAGATCATGGAACATAGAATAAAGATAACAGAATACAAAGAAGATGATCAAAAAAGAAGAAAGAAAGAAAAGAAAAGAAAACAGCAATTTTAACATCGCTTTGAGCACTTTAAGATTCGTTCACTTTTTCTTAGAGGGAAAAAGTCAGGACTTCTGCAAAAAGGTTGGGGAAACCACAAGCCTTCGGGCTCACATAACAAATAGCTTGCATGAAAGAAACGCTCTGCCTCCACACATGAACCCATGCATGCTTCTTTTAACAAAGAACTGGCAAGACATTGAGTTATACAGACTGGATGCAAGCAGGCTGCGTAAGAATACATACCCATAGGAGTGGTTAAGAATCACCAATAAAAAAAAAAAAACAAAAAAAAACAAAAAAACAGTAAACAATGGCTAACCAGACAACGTCATACCAGATAGCAAATGCTAAGATCACCAAATATCAAAAATATCTACAACAGAAAGCCAAGAAAATCTCATCAAACCAATAAGAATGCATCAAACATGACGGTAACAACAGACAAAACCCCAAGATTACATATAATCAGTACACATGATCAACAAAATATTAAACTGCAGCAATTTTAACATCGGTTATTTGAAATCTGATTGCTTTTTATTTGAGGCAAAAACTCTGAAGTTTGATTAATTTAGCATCAAAGAAATAGGAATATTTAGAGTACTGACAATGTTGCGGCCAATCCCCTCGTCGTCCGATCGTCGGGGTCGCGCACCTGCAAGAAAAGTCCTCGCTGACCGGAGATGCCTCCGGCGGAGACCCTCCGACGGTCAAGTCAGAGAAAAGACTAGGCAACAGTGAAAAAAACCCAGGGACTCAGCCGGGGGGAGAGAGCTTGAGAGCTTTTTTGAGAGCTTAAGAGCTTTTTCAGCGCTTGAGAAAGCTTACCAAAATTGTTGCCTTACCCCGTTTTATAATAGAATGCGGTATGGTCCCGCCATTAATGGTGCAAACAACTGGAGAATTATCAAATCGCCGGAGGCTGTCAAATTGGTGTAGATTGTCAGGTCATCAGAATTAACCCATGTCCTTCGCAGGATAATGCTCCAGGGCGGTCGCACAATATGTCCTTGACAGGACAACAATCCATAGCAGTTGTACGGCGTTTGGACGGACTGGCCGACTATATGTCGGTATTCGGCTGTCGGAACGTCGGATGATGATTCGAAAACACCGTCGGCTGATCTGGTGTCTTGTGAAAGTCGGACGTCGGCTGTCATTTCCGACAGTAAGTCGGTGATATGGATTCGGCTGTTCGGTCAGATATCGTCGGCAGTTATTGTCGGAGTCATCTGTCCATCCGGTGGGTAGAGTCGGACGTCGGTATGACTGTTCCGAGGATAAATTGGTGTATAGAGATCAGTCGGTATATCCCAACAGACAAGAACATCAATCACCAGCCAACAAGAGTTCGAGCGTAAAAACTCAAATATCAGATGATCTCACGCATGTTTTTTTTTTACGGAGAACTGTTAGTACATCCAGTTACGCAAACAAAGACAGCATGCTGCTTCAGAACCCTGATAATGGTCGGAACCCTGATCACGACAAATTTTCAAGAAAATCAAATAATCACCTAAAACTCGGTTCATGATCAGCAGAAGGGGAAAAAATCGTCATAAAACGTATAAAGACAAAAAACCAACAATAATGTAAAGAAATACCAACAAGATTCAAGATCGTCGAATGCATGCAGACCAAAAAAAAAAAACCGATCGACCTCGACCCAAAACCATGAGATAAATTGGGAAGATTTATACCACAACAATACAGTAAGGTAATTTTAGATTGCTAACCTTTTTATTGATAGCAAAGGAGGAGATCGAGCGAGCACAAGAAGATGGACAAGAACGGATTCTTCGATTTTGTATGTATGTATAATATAATGAAAAAAATCCTTTCTTTCTCTTCCTTGTGATTCCGGGTAGTAATTTTTAGGGAAATTTGGACGGAATTAGGGAAAATAAAAAATGTGATTGAGGAGCGTATTTAAATCCAATTTTCCGCTTGCTTTTTAAGTCCGCCTTGAAGCCGAGCCGATCTCAGCCGTGGGTAGGACCGTTATTTTGCCCAGTTGGTGATATCCATGCGAAACTTCCGATCCAGATCGAGGTAAAATGGACGGTCGATGACCAGTAGGATCTGATATCCCTCTGACCATGACTTCTTAGGCGGGTTTGGGGATGTTTGTTTGTTTCATTACCTTTTTTTTACGATGCAGGGAAGGTCCAAACCCCGTTTATGTATTTGTTGTTATCCCTAGCTGCATACTTGAGTTCAAGGGTGCGGGCTGTATCTTTCGCGGGAAAGAATGACTGATTTTTTTTTTTCCGGCATCAGCCGTTGGATCGCACTTTGCATGCGTTTTAAAACATGATGTTTGTCAATTGGCCTATATTGATGATGAAGGAAGGAAAAGGTTGAAGAATTTTGAAAGCTATACAAAATATGATTCAAAAATGAATGACTATTTTTTCGGATAAAAGATACAATCCAAAGTTAAATGTAAATAGATATTTATTTGACTAAATAAATATAGATTTATATTTGATGGTTTGAAATTTGAAACAAAAAAAAAAAAAAAATTCCTAAAAAACTAATTAAACCAAGTTAGACAATAAACTTCTCTATCTTGGACAATTAACTGATTTTAATAACTAAAAAAGTCTTGATCTTTTATTTTACTAGCTAATGTTGGGCATATATAACACACATGGGTGGAAGCATAGGTAACTGTGATAAGTTAGATATGTTTGATGAATATGAAAGTACGGATAATTTTGTTAAAGTTTGCTTGCGAGAATAGACCAATTTTAGTTTTTTTGATTACCAAAACAGGAGGAAATCTAGCCAAAATCATATGAGGGCATGACTTGAACACGTGTTATGGGTACCAAGCCTTAAAAACTTTTACTAATTGGATCTGGGCATGTTATTGCTATGAGTAGGATTTATACCAATTCTTTTAATTTATCTTCCCTATTCTCTTCTTTCCTCTACACTTCTTTCCTATATCTTACATGTTCAATTTTGGAGAGAGAAAGAGAGAGAGAGAGAGGAGGAGGAGGAGGAGGAGGAGAGAAGGAAAACAAAGTTGAATTTTGGAAAAACTAAGATAAATATCTAATCCATCTCCATGATTTCTTTTTTCTTTCTCTTTACGTACGTTCAAACATCAAAGTATCTCATGCATGAAATTGGATGAAGGTTATTAAATGACACCTGCTTCCTAATAATTCAAATAGTATCAAAATAATGCTGAAAAAAGAATAAGATATGTGTGACTTACCTACTTATATCTTCATCCATAATAAGATCATGGTCGTCATCGACAAAATCTAAATCTGAAGATGAAATTCAAAATATCCAAACTATAGACTATGAAAAAGATGCAAGGATATTTTTTTTTCCATGACAAAGATTTATTTTTTAGAATCTTTGAAATCTACAATAGCCTATCTAAGTTCACTTTCTTCTTGTTTTCCTTCTCCTCCTCCTTGTGATCTTTTCTTTCCTCCCTAAATCAATTCCCCTTGTCACTGTTTATAGGCAAGATAAGTCGACTAAATCAAGTTGGGCCCACTAAGCGACATCCTTATTTAGATTGCTTACCTAAATCGATCCCTAGATCATGCAAGAGAGATGATAAAAATGGGATGGTCAAATAGGTAAAGACTCGATAAATTATATTCTTAATGAGACGCTCAAAAATAATATTTTATATGATTGTCCTCTTCTCATTTTATTTTTACTCATTTATGCACGACATTATATATAAACAAAGAATTACCTCCCAATTTGAGTTCAACAAAAATACTTAAAAAATAAAATTTCTTAATATTTTTAGTTCAAACTTCATATTTTTAGTTCAACAAAAGTCACCTCCCATTTCTCAATTTTAGTTCAAACTTCATATTTTTACCATTGATTTTCAAAAAAAAAAAAAGAGGAAAAAACCATTGATTTAAAACTCTAATTTTAAAATACTAAGTTATTTATTGAATCTTAAGTTTCCATAAATTCTACTATGACAAGATATAACAAAAATTCAAAAATTCCTTAGAAAGTCTTATAGATTAGCCTCTAAGATACATGACTTATTTTTTTACCAACAAAAAAAAAAAAAGAAACATGGCTTATTTCGGCATTATTCAACACTGAGCACCTAGACAAAAGGTTCACATTCAAATCTTGCGAACCTCCGATCATATTTGTTTAAGCAGAAAGGGGCTACTACAGCACCGGGGAACATCACCTTGTTGCTGGATGCAGGCATCCAGTCAAGGAAAACAGCTCATTGATGAGTGTGAGCAACCAGTCGAGCAAATATACATTAGATTGGATAATTTTGGGAAAAGCATATATATTGTTTTAATCAGCAAAGTGGAGATATCAAAATTGAAATTATAAACTCAAATCCATGATCAGTTAGCCCTTACAATATCAGCCTCAGCAAGATGAGAGATTGTGTTGGCAGGTGCAAGATGTTAGAGATTACATACATCAGAACTCCTATTTTCACCTTTCTGACCACAAAAATTTACGCAAGCACACATGGTATTGAAATTACAAACTTAAATCAAAGATATGAATGCTATTACAAGCAAAAATTCAGATCACAATGAGACATCACATGAAACACCGGAATGAAATATCATCTCATGTGTTGAGACAGAGCCATCACGCTAACGTACCAGTATTTCGATCGGAATATCTTAAGACATCCCCTATCTCAAATATCAGGACGAAAGGACGGCACATCACATTCCATGGAAAAACCGAATAGCCTCATTTCACGAGATTTAAAATCTTGATCACAAGAACGGTAAAATATTGGAGATCACAACACAATTCTAGCAATAAAACATAGATTTAAAAAAAAAAAATTATATCCATGTATCATACCAAAAAAAAATCTCTTAATAAACTAACAGAATTGGTGATCCTAGGCACACTGCAAATGCTAACAAAATTGCAAGCAATCACTGCATTTGCCATTCTGAAATGAAATGGCTTCTCCTCTTTAAGTGAAAAATATAGTAAATATACGACCCCTGCATAGATTGGCAGTCTAGATAACCAACAAGATCCAATGACATTCCCTTGTCCACCAACCCTGCAATGAAGAAAATAAAGATTAAGAATTTATTTTTTCAGACGAAGAAAAAGAGGTAGCTGCTGAGAATCAAGAATTGAATCACTCCAAGTTAACCTAAACACTGATTCAGAATTTAAATCGGATATGAACCTAGTCTGACATTTCCAACAATGCTACTACATCAGAACTCTAGCAGGAAGTGGTACACCAAGGACCTCCATGAAAAGGATATTAGATGCATGAAGAGGATAAATTATGATGATGGGGATGTAAATTTATCCAATACAAAGAGAAGGTACCTTTTTTTCCCAGCTAATGAAAGAGAAGGTACCTTTTTTCTGTGCACATGCGTATGTGAAAGAGAGGATGCAAATTTAAAGCTCATGAAAGCACTCTATCCTGGTGGCCATGATCTAGTTACAGGCATCTCCAATTGACCTTTAGTTTCACATCTCCAAATTTGCAAAGACATTAAGAACAAGTGGCATGTCTCAAAGGAAGTACAAGTCTATGGAGAATGAAGATGAAGATGACAGCACACCTCCCAGACTGTGATAGAACATTCACACATCCAGTAATTATATATAATTTGAAGGTAATGGGCAGCACAAAAATGGAAAGTTTTAAAGCTGGGTTCCTGCACACCACGCACATTTGCCACACAAAACACACACACACACACATGAAGGGAAGGAGGGAGGGAGGGAGATTATTTACATGCAAATTTAATACAGCATAATAGGAAAATAAGGTTGCATAACAAATTTGGCAGAGACAAACAAAAGATAGCTCGATATCACATTCGGAATCAAACAGAAGTGTGGTTTGTGGATGACAAATGTATTATTTGAGACATGTCAAACCATGTTGGCAGCCAGGAAAAATTGGTGGTCAGTAAATGTGTGTTTTGTGTTTGTATTGGCAGATGATTACAAAATATGCTCATTTTTGTTACATAACAGAAGCTCTGATATACCTGTATTGTTTCCCCGGGTCTCCTCATTCTATACAGAACTTGGAAGTGACAGGTGGAAGCCGCTTCCCAGATGAATGCTGTAATTCATAGGTAAACTCCACATCCATCAACCGGTGATTCTCTTTAGAGCGGGTCATCAAAAAAGAGATCATCAGTCTATCCCCTTCATTAACTCTAGGAGGAGGATACAACAAAAATACCTGCTCAAACAAGAAGGAGAAATTACTTGTGAATGTTCTTTTAATAAGAAACATTAAGAGCGGTAGAGATTTGATGTGCATCCACCTGTTGGCCCCAATGTGTTGTGTTGTCTACGCTGGGGGCAGTGGTCAACTCAATTTTATGCATAGCTGGGTTCTGCATACTACCCTGAACAGTTCGATCAACCAAAAAGCGTCAGTAACCTTTCATATATAAACAATACATAATTTATTGGAAAAAGGTAACATACTCGAAAATGAACATCAAACCACCCAGCGAATCCAGATAATCTTGTCCTGTCCATGTTGATTGACAATGAAAATTTTGAAGTAACATCACGAATTTCATCCACAGTGGCCATCAGACAATCAATTTCCTTGATGATAGCAGGGGTTCCTATCACTTGATTCGGATGAAGGTTGTTCCATAATGATGTCTGGAAACATATTATGTATACCGAGTGAGCATATGGACAACAAAATGATATTAAGATGACCATAAAAACGAGTTTAAATAACAGAATATGGAAAAATAAAGGAGGGCCCTGAGGGTCAAAGAATCAAAACAAATAGTAGAGAGATAATTCCATATTAGAACTGCAGCATTTGCCACCTAAACAAAGCTGGGAGTTCATGGACTACAGAAAAAACTTAATGAACCAAATATCTCCCACTAAGATTTAGCTTTTCTCTTCCAACTGCTGAGTTTCTCCACCAGCTTCATAATAGAGTCTCACACATATCAAAGACAATAAGGAGGCACCTAACCAGAGACGAGATGAGGAATAAGAAGCATATATCAAGCACAAAATAAATTCCGCTAAAAGGCATGCACGCCATCCACATTTAGTGCCAAAATGTTCGCCATAATATTGACACTACCTGGAAAGTGAAAAAGTACACAGACAACGGACAAAAAACAGTTTTTCCCTGCCCAATGGAGACATCATCCAAAATTGAACCTTACAATTAGAGCTTAATTATGCCCATCAAATCCTTTAGTCCAGCATTACTTAGTGGCACAGGTGTCAAGTATTCACTTCCCAAGTTGCCCCAAGTGACAGACATTTGTCCCCATATAAAGAAATTGTTAAAGGAAAAAAAAAAATCGAATAAAGACACATTTGGCAATGTAAACATGAATCAAATAGCAATATATGCATGCCATGAGTACGTTCATACCCACATAGAAGATGCAAGGCATGCTGGTTAAGGTTATGTCATGTGTGTTTACACATATACAGGCATTCGTGCCATAAAATGGAAAATTCTTGCATATTGGACTCATACTGCAGATTCTTATCACACAATTAGCCACCCATCTGGTCAGGGACTATGTCAGATCTTCAGCACAAAGCAAGGCCATTCATATGGAAGGAGTCAAACATTTTCTATATTGTGGTCATCTCCTATGATCACAACCAACACACAACCACAAAAACCTTTCAAGAACCAGAAAGTTATAACAATGTGAACTAAATATAAAAGGATTCACCGTACATGCATGCATGCAATAAAATGTTGATGTCATCAGTTCAGATAGCATTACTCCGAATTTAAGACAGCTAATTATTTGTCAGATTTTCATGGAACCAGAACCCACCAATGCAGAGGAAATAAATTTATAGCAAGACAATCCCACCCTCACCCCATGCATATTCTGTACCAAAGAAGCATTCTCAGAGCATCTAAATTGTATAAGAAGTAGCAAAACCACATCCTTGCAAACAGAAAATATTTATAGTTTTAAAAAGGAAGGCCGCAATTAAGGGGTATCTTTCCTCACCAGTAAGGTGAGTGCACAAACATTTAAAGCAGTATTATTTATGAGAAGATGCACCTATTCAAAGTGAATACAAAACATAGTGCGCACCTTTAGATAGTACTTCTCATGCTCTTCATGGTAAGGTTTTGTCAGAACATTCATGTTAACCCCATAATGTGTTTCAGTCACCTCAACAAAATTATACCAGTCATTCATTGCACATTCCAAGTCATTCATTTTCTGATCTCCTAAACTAGATCTGATAGGTGCCATCCACATACGAGCATGACTGGGGTACCTGAAAAAAGGAAAGACCTCTCAAATCAGGTGCAACCATATTAAGAGTGTTTGTCAACAACAATACCAATTCAACATCATTATGTCAAAGCAAGACTAAAAAGTACTTGCAGTCAAAACTCAGTATAAAAAATCATCCTATAACAAGAGCCAAATAACCAAGGTATGAAAGCACAACTTGATACAGATACAAAATAATGCCCAACTCCACTATTGAAAACCGACAACTGCTGGAACTTTAGGCATGCCATAAAGGATTTTATTGAGACAAAGCAGTTCGGGCGGAGCGCCACCTCGAAGTTGAAGAATAGGGTAGGGTCTGAGCCCTAGTCAGGCTAGTCAAGCGCTACTTCTAAAACGATATAGTTGGTCGTCCTGCTCTCATCCACATATTAACGTGAGGCTACCAGAAGTGCTGTGGGCATACCGAACCACCTATCGGACTCCAGGAACACAACATCACCTTCCTCAGAATGGCGTGCCAAAAAAATATTACCATCAAGCCTTCAGAATCACATTAAATTCACTTCTATAGAAATTGGGACTTCTCTTGACACCAGCTACTGAAACATTGAGAAGTTTTAGAACAAAAACTAGATTTGATGAATTACTCTTTCCAAACTCTTAAACATATCATCAGTGCGAGGATTTGTGCGGGCATGTGTTCAGTCCCTCATCACACATGGGATGGATCTTGAGTACTTATACAGACCCAAGAAACCCAAATAATACCTTTCAGCTAACTTTTTTGGACGAGGTTCTGGATCATGATAAATGGTGGCTCATTTGGACCAGAAAACATTGTAACACAAGTCCATTTGAGTTATCCATGGGCTAATCGTGGTGTTCATGATTGGATTTATAATACTTGTAATTGGATTTGAATAGATTTTAACATTTAGCCCAGCAAGGACACCAGAGCTTAAACGGAGAAAGTATGTAAGAATCTATGTGGGCATTTATTTAGTCCTCATATAGATTATGCACTGGTAGATCTTGAGTATTTATATAGGCGAAAGAACCCAAATAATACCTTCTGAATAGTCTTTTTTGCTACAGTACCAATTTACAGCTTGTTTCACTTAATGGGTTGGATCCAAGATGATTGACACTATCTCGCAAGATGTGGCAAATTCTTTGAATACAATCCAATCCAAGGCGTTGATAGGAATCAGTAGTTGAATTGCATGATGTTTTGCTCGTTCCTAACTTGGGTTTTTTATTTGGGGTTAGTTAAATTGTGTGATGGAATCAATGCAAGTTCGATTGGGAAGCATGCATGTCGATGGGGGAATTCTCTATTTTCTCGAGATGGGAGAGGCAAGGGAGTGAAGTATTTCACAAATAGCAACTAGTGAGTTGCTACAGTGGAACAAGAATGCTAGATACCAAAGGCCGGAATGGTAAGTAATATAGTGGGGTTAAGGGGAATAATCCACTCTTTTCAACATCACCTCAAATAATAACAAGTAATAATGAGCTACTCCTATCTTGGAAGGGGGGGAATGGAGAGGCACAGGTGATAGCAATTCATGATCTCCATCCAACCATTGATGAGATGGTGAGGACAATGCCTAGACTTATGGAGATGCTTGAGGAGATGGGGAAAGAGTCACAATGATGGTGGCAATGGAGGCCTTGCTCAATGAGCAGCACCACATCAACCTCCTACTATTAGCATCCAATGCCACCTTCCATGTGGCCATACTTGCCTCCCACATGTGTCTAGTTGAGATCCTTGACTACAAAGCTCATTCAGAATGATTTCTTCAAGTAGGATTGATGGAGCCATGGCCACTTCCACATCTTGCACTATGTCATCCTCAAATGGTCTATTTGCTTCCTCATCAGCACCCTTGCTGGTGCCATTGGCTTCTTGAACAACCTCACCTCGAGAACATCACCAGTGTTGAGTTTGTCATCACCTCCAACATGATGCTTGCCAAGAAGTAACCACCGCATAAATCCAATCAAAATGGCATCTTTTGATGACCATAAAAAAAAAAGATTTTCTTTGTTTCTAGATGAAAAAATTGGAATTTTCATGATTGTTTATTTAGATTTCTTAGGTTGGACAAGAATTTAGAGTCATAGAGCATGCAATTGAATACTTAAAACATCTTTTATACATTAAGGCATGGGTATTTCAGAAATAATAGGGTTGTTAGTTATCACATGATAATCATGTGATAATACTGTCAAAAGGAGATGGACGGCTGGACTACATTGACCCAACAAAATAATTTTTGGAGGCTATTGGCACTTTTTAAAATATTGGTGGATAAGTGTTTCTTGCCAAAACTTGAGGGGGCCAAAGTGTATTTTTCCAAACTATAAAAGAATACATGAATGAATTGTGACATCCAAGTCCATGAGACAAAGCATGATTTTTTGCAACATAAAGTGTAAGATTCATGTAATTTTTTTAGTCAGATATATAAGAACCCATGCTGGAAGAAAAAAATGGATTATCTTCGAATCATGCCTAGACTCAAAAATTAGAGTTTTCATATAAATGGTAAAAAAATTAATTTTGAACATGCACAAATGCAAAAAAAACATAACTATGTGAGAGAGGATAACTGGCCGACGATCAATTTGGCATAGTACAGGTCTATACCATACTATTTTGGCATTTTGAGCTCTTTTTTTATTTTCAATTTTCAAATTGAAGTTGGCAGACGGTTTGCAAACTTTATCTAAGGAAAGTCGGCATATGGTTTGCTAACTTCAATTCGAAATTTAAAATTAAAAAAAAAAGTTTCGAGACAGAGGACCGCAATTGTCATCCTTTGCTTCATTCCCTTTCTCTCCTGTTCCACAGGGGATTGGGCAGGGAAAGAGGGGGGAGAGAGTGGGAAGGAGCTGCGGCCAGGGTGTGCAAAACCTTCAAGAGTAGCAAAAGAAAGAGAGGCAATATTCTCAAGTAGGGGAAGGTGCGGAATCGAGTCGCCAAGAGGAGGGAAGAATGGAATCCAATCAAAAGGGGGGAAGAGAGCACCTGAACAGAGCCACGAGGAAGGAGGGGGTCAAACCATCTTAAAAGGTGGAACCATGCTAGTCCCTGACCAATTCGATTCGGCAAACCTTGTCATGCATCACCAATAGATCCTACCACATAGGGTTTGGTATTTAATTACCAAACAACAATAGTAAATGCTTACCAAAAAACAACAATAGTAAACAAACATAACCAAGGAAAAAAGAAATTGTGTTCTCTCTCTCTCTCTCAAGGGAAAAAATCAAAAACAAAATTACCCTTCTTTTCTTCAAGTAGAAGCACTATCTTTCCTTTCTTCTGTCTGATCTTTGCATCTGTATAAAAAGGGAAGAAGACCCCACTTCCTATTTCCTAATGAATGAAAGGAAGGATAAACTGCACATACAACTCCTTTTCATTTTTTAGCATGCTAATACTGGGCAACATGGATCGAACCACATATTGAACTGCGAAGGATTAAAGAACAAGTTGCTGCAAGAAATGGCCAGCAGCGCAGGATGAGGCTGACACAGTAAAGTTCTTGTTCCCTTTCTTGTTCCATCTGCACTCTTGCAAGCACTTCGTAATTCCTCTTTCTATTTGCAGTAATTCTCTTTTTCACTCATGTGCTCAAACAATTTTCCTGCATATTGCAACATCAAATCCTTGGACAATTTTTCACACTATTCTTCTGAGCATTTAACTGAAACTATCACTAGCACTGTAAAAGGTTGGTGCAGTGCTCTTACTGTTTTCTCACTTTCTCATTCCAGGCCATATTCCCTCACACTACACTTAGATTTATATTTAACAATAGCCCTTTAATACCTAGATCTCTATTCACTTCCAATATAGATTTTCCATCTATTTTGTGAAATTTCATATCCTTCAATTGTGGCCATCATGGTCAGCATATTGGTCGGTATAGATGCATACCAGGTATATCGTATCATACCGGTATGAACCAGTATGGGTACTCAATATGCTGAACCTACCCCTGTACCGAATGAACCAACACTGTACCAAGATTTTATTAGTACAGGGTCCAATGTTGAGATGGCAAACCTTGGAGGCAGCTTTTGAATCTTGATTTAAACAACCACAGCCAACAACAAAATATAAAGCATAAAATAAGTACTTCACATGAACTTCTTAATCCAAGCCATATGCCACTCAACACTTTTCCACAAGTATTCTGATGTTTTGAAATTGTGTCCACTTGAGGCACAATTAAGTTTTCTTTCCTTGCTCTCTCTGAAAAATGGTTGAGGATTCTTATAATGAAATCGCTCCCTAATCTAATGAAATATGATCTTTGAACAGAAACCAAGCCTATTGGATCACTAATAGGTGTAGTTTAGGAATCTATTTTTGGCATGTTGGTTGTACAACAAATTCATATAGCAGACCCCAAGTAGTTTAGGATTAAGGCTTGGTTGAGCTGTTAGTTTACAACAAAGCCATTATGATGTCAAAATTTAAGGTGGCGATGGAAGCCAGCAACTTAATCTAGAATAGAGCTTAAATTTTGGATTTGAATCAAGAAATTAGACACAAAATCATTAAATTGGACCAGTTTATTTCATTGATAGTGTGATTATTTGTTGTTATGACCTTAGTCCAGCATATTTATTTCAATTTTTCATTCTTTTACTTTCGATTGCCAATTTCTCCACTATCCTTTCAGTAATAAGCACCAAATCACTTGTACATGTTCCTTTGCACATATTCTAATGCTACTTTCTACATCTAGAAGCACAGGCATATGAGAACCACTGTTACAGTCTGATTGGTATGACAATATTAGGAGAGACATCAGAATATAAAAAGCACAGGGTTGTCACCTTTGCCCATCATCTTTTTCCCCTGATAACGAAGGAGAGGCAGAAGCAGGGCCCCCCTACCTTTTATTTGAATGATGACAGAAATGGACCCAGGTTTCTAGTATCGATGCTTATAGACTTTACACATCAAAATTTGTAAGCCATGCAAGTTGTCACTATTTGTTAAAGAGTTGGATGTCAGAATAACAATCGGTCCAATTCCTCCAATATGGAGCCTTCTTTGATCTGGAGTTGCACTCCATACCCAAGTTGTCCATTCCAATTAAAATCCTATTATTTACTAATTAGACCAACGTAGAACGACGACATCATAGGATGTCCTCTCTGAGCATAATCAAATAGCTGGAAGATCAAAAGAACTACTATATTTCTCTCTTTATTTTAACCATTTTAGTTTAAATATCTTTTTACGAGAAAATAAAGAATTGTGGAATATAGTATGGAAATGGGGAAAAAATCATCAAGAATTGTAGAAAGATGATATGGAAACCGAACTATTTTAGTTTAGATGGCTTTTTACAAGAAAAGAAAGAATTGTAGATAGATAGTGTGGAAATGGGGAAAAAGATCATCAAGAGGAATAGTTATAAGACCCAATTCTGTATTCCTTTCTCTGTTCAGCACAGGGCTACATGCTGAAGTGCTGGCCAGCACCATGGTAGTGCAACTAAAACTCCATAGCTGCAAGCAGCAAATAAAACCGGAGGTTAAACTAGTATATCTGTTCTTATGGTATGTTGTCACTAGAATAAGTGATAATGGAGCACTACAGCTACATTTTTCATGTAAGTTTAATGATAAATTAGCCATATTGGAAAGCTGATCCACAAACTTGAAAAGGGCCGAAGTGGGTATTTTTTGACACATTGTTCGGGGAAACAATCTCTACAAGTCCAGTCATCCTTGGGTGAGCCACTGCCTTTGAAAATTCTCAGACAGATTTATGATGGACCTATCAAAGATAACATAGTTTTTTTTTCTATACTTGCATGGACCGTAGTTTTTTTTTTCTTTTTCTTTTTTTTTGTGTGTGTTTGATCCTGCATGGTTCACACGCCTTGCATGTGCTGTATTTTACACAAATAAGATGTGTAGTATTTTTAAGGTCGGCCTGAAGATGGCAACGACCTGGTTCACAAAATTGGAGGGGAAAAACACACAGCAATACAACTGAAAATAAGAATTCATGTGCACTGAGAGAGACAGAGCATTGGCAGCTTACATTATTCCATCGGGTTTCAGCCAACGGTCACGTGCACATATTACGGAGTCAAACATTGACTCCCGCAGGAGAAAATATCCCATCCACTCCGATATTATAACATCAACTGCAGAAAGAACCAAACCCATAAGATTAACCTAAACTTTATAGTCATATATTACAAAACTAATTCAGTGGAGATGATTATTGAGTTCTTGCAGTGACAGTATGGGTGACTGCTGACCTTTCTCGGGTAAGATAACCTCCTCCATCGAACCTTCGATCACTTCAACAATGTCATCGACATTGTTCGCTTTAACAAGCTCACGGGCATGGTCGGACATCTTGGTAGCTTCGACAGCATACACCTTCTTCGCACCAGCTTGCGCACACCAGATTGCAAGAATACCGCTACCCGTGCCAACATCCAGTACAACCTTTGTGTTCCACCAAATCACCAAATAAGACCCAGATTTTCAAGAAAACAACTTATTGATGCAAAAATTCAGGACAAACACGAAAACCCTAGGTCAAGAAATCTTAACAACTCAAGCTAAAACTCAGGAATACAAGAAGGAGAGCAGAACAAGAAGAACAATGGAAGAAGGGGATGGGAAGAGAAATAGAGGGATGGGACCTTCCCACGGAAGTGGTGCTTGTTCTGGAAAACGGCGTTGTAGTAGGCGTCCATCCGGACGCGGTCGGAAAGCATCTCCTTCTGGTGGTAGAGGAAGGCATAGGTGCAGAAGTAGTTGGCAAAGTCCACGCCCTTGTCCACGGCGGCAGCCCTGCTCGCAGACGACGATCCGTTCGCCGTGCTCGCCATCGACGCCTTGAGATCTGCGAACGGAATAGAGAGGGGAGCGAAGGGAGGAGAGAAGGCCGGGAAGCGGGGGGAAAAGGCAGAAGACCTTGGAGGCCCTTTTACGATGGCATCGAACCCTAGGGCTCGTTCCTTTCTCAGTCCATGGGCGGGAAAGGGGAACTTAGCAGGTCCACCGAACTAGTCCGTGTGATTATCATCAGACGACGGATGGAGGGGAATGATGCTCTGGGTGACCTTGCTCGCTTGAATTGAGCTTCCACGGGTAGATTATGAAATAAATCCCGCGGTTTTTTTTTTTATTATCTCTTTGCTACGCTGCCGGCATGTTTTTTTTGGTAAAAAGAAATCTACGGATACGCCATCTATCCAACTACATTAAAAGGAGAGCCACCGCTCCTCCGGTCAAAAATTATGACTGAGCGCATCTGCTGAGCCGTATTTCTCAATGCCTTCTCGATTCATTTGAAATACCTTCTCGATCCAGTCGGATCGATCCAATAAAAATATTAAAAAATAAAAAGAGCAACCATGAGAAAAATCACGACTGCAGCTAAAACGAAGAATGATGGGAGGAGATTGCAGCCGACCATCAATAATAAAAAAAAAAAAAAAGCTGGAGCCCATACTATAATTAAAAAATTATTGAAAAAAATACGTACATATTTCTTCCTTAAAATCTTCATTTCAAGCAATCCCAGACATGATCTTCATATTAATTACCGGATACGTTTTCCCTATGAATTATCTAAAGATCCAGAGAAAAATTTTTCTTTCAAATCGATGGAGACGATCATTCTAGCAGGTGAACAGATGGCGTCGTCACATGCTCAGCAATCTCAGAGGGAGAGGGGATTATAAATACCCCCTCTTGGGAGATGGCAAGAAGGTTTATAGAAGACCTCCTTACTTCAGGTAAGTATTCGATGAGTGTTGTAGGGCTTCATTTTTTAACTATATTTTTTTTATTTTTAACCCCATCAGTGTCTATAAGGGATGGTTGCTATAGCCATGCCATAGCCATCCATTTTCGGTGATACATCATCTGAGGAAGGGGGCGATTACGGGGCCAAGGCAAGATGGGTCCTCTGTTTTTCAGTATCAGAAACACGATGTATGTGTTGCATCACATGTTGAACATCAATGCGGCTGTGCAGCTGCTATTGATAGGATTGTCGATTGGGAAGATTGCCGCATGCTGTAGCCTTCCATTCCTGAAAGAGGTAAAAAAGAGAGAGAGAGAGAGAGAGAGAGAGAGAGGGAAGTTGCTGCATGCGAAGCCTTCTATTCCTGAAAGAGAAAACGTAGAAAAAAAAGAGGGAGGTTGCTGCATGTCGGAGCCTTCCATTCCCGAAATAAGGGCAAAAAAAGATCATAGGATGGGAGGAAAAACAGAGCGAGATGAAAAGTCGGAGTCATTTGGTGAGAAGTTTTTTTTTTTTTTTTGATTCGGACGGATCAAAGGATTTCTTTCAGATCCGGGTGGGTATAAGAAAAAGAGTTTTGTTCTTTCAGATCAAGCTCCTTTCTGGATCTAAAGTTTTTGGATTCGGATGGTCCAAAAAAAAAGTTATAGATCCGAAAATGGACTAATGGATTCAGGTTAGGGGATCCGAGTCCTTTTAAAAAAAATAGGGCTGGTTTGGGTTAGGATGGTTCGGATGGGTCTGGGTTAGCCTGAATTTAGATTGGGTTTGGTCTAGCCTTTGGGTTGGGATTGGGTCCGTAATTTGTGTCTAGCTTGGTTAGATTTGGGCTAGGGTTAGGGATTCAGTAGCGGAGACGGAGAGGGCAGTGGAGAGAAGCAAGGTTTCCAGCTAGGAGGTGACAGGGGTGGTGGAGGTTTTCGATATCGGGTGATCGAGATGGCAGTGGAAGGGTTGATGGGTTAGTGGTTGGAGTATTAGGTTACGCCTGCCCTTTTGTTCGGAGGGAGTGGTGCCTGTAGTGGGTTAGGGTTCCTGTGGATATGAAATTAGAGCTTTGGGGGTAGAGGCTAGAATGGTGGAAGAGTATTACGGGGATTAGGTCCACGATAGGCTAGAGTTATGAATCAACGGTGGGTGGGAGGAATGGCTAGAAGAAATATCGGCAAAAAAAAAAAGAAAATAAACTTAGCCTCCTGAGTGTGAGGATAGGAGGGGGAGGGGAGGTGAGAAATCAAAGATAAAATATGATACTAGAGCTGGAAAGCCCAGCAAAGAACTGACAACGACGATGGATGAAGTGAGCTATTTGGATGCATGGCGGAGAGAACGACAGCTTCATAGCAAACTGAGTGGCGAAGGTGGCGGGAACTGGCAGGTTATGGTGGGGGGAGGCAGCTTTCTAGAGGGGTTGGGAGATGCTCAGGGTCGGGAGCGACGGTGGATGATGAGGGGCGGCCAATCTGGAGGTCCCGAAGTGTATGTCGGGGTTAAAGCCAAGGCAAAACCACGGGTCACCGGAGGGAAAGACCTGAGGGGGCACCATGGTCATTTACGGGATTTAGAGAGGGAAGGGGGACGATCGGGGTTGCAGGGAAGAGAGCGAGGGCGAGGAGGAGGGTTGCATCCGGGGAGGAGGGAGCATCCAAAAGGGTTTGGGGGGGAGGGCTCGAGAACAATCTAGAGGATGCTAGGGAGGGTCATCTGAAGGGCAAAAAAGAAAAAATGTCAACGGTCCTTATAATAGAGGGGGGATGTATTGTATGTAGGCGTCCCTATAGAAACGAAAAATTTAAAAAAAAAAAAAAAAAGTCCTCTTTTTTGATTTATTTATTGGTAAAAATGATATTTAAAAAAAAAAAAAGGCTTATTATACAGCATTCTTAAACATCAGTTTTGAAAAAAAATGTTTTATAAAATCTCCAATGCAAGTTAAAAATAATAATAATAAACCATTAACTTTTATGCACTTAGAAAAGATAATTTCTTATCCTTTCAATTTTTTTTAAAGATGCTAATTTTAAATTATTATTGCTGTAGCCATGTTTACCAGGAAAATTTCGTCGAAGATCATACTCAAAGAAATAACTGATAGGTTAGGAGTATACAAGCAACTTTATAGATTAGAAATCTGAGATGATGGACTCTGAGGGTGCATGTTTAGGTTGTTCTTGAACGTGTTGAAGATTCGCCTGAAATTTTTAAGACTTAGGGTCTTTGGATGCATGATTAGGAGAAATCAGAGGAATCAACTGCAGGATTCACAATAAATAGATTACAAGAAAAGTTTAAGTTTGAGGTTGGGGATTTCAACTTTGAGAATAAAGAATATTATAAATACATGTACCATAGAATTAATGATGTTCACAATCAGTTATAGTATGAGCATGGGCAATTATGTTGGGAATATGATGTATCTATCGATAGGTATAAAAGGCTGTTGGATAAAAATACTGCATTAAAAAAAGAGATTGGAAAATATAGGAAAATGTTCAATCCAGATACTGAATCTTCTATTAGTGAGAAAGTCATATATGCAGAGGTGATAAAAGTTTATATGTATTGCCTTAAAAGGGATGTGATGTGCGAGTGTTCATAAGTGCCTTAGCATTTTGTATTTTAGGTTTAGCTCAGGCATCTTTTCCTTTTTGGTATGTAGGTCTCCAAAACTCTGATATGTTTTGCTTCACCAGGGTTGCCTTACTTTTCATCATGTAACTCTTCAACATCTATAATAAATTTTATCTTGCTTCGCTACACTTTACTCATTTTATATTCTAAATGGATGCAGCCCTAATAAACCAATTCTTCTCTTTTTTGGATATATAGGTTGGACGTAACATTATCATGTTCTACAAAATTTATTTCTTATATATTGAGTTTTTATTTTCAAGGAAAAAAATTCTCTTCATTTTCGTTTATAACAATCATGACATGCTCCACACGTATAGAATGTTGCCTACAATTGTTGGGCAAAATTCGACTTACAACTTTTCTTTCTGAATGAACTTCTTCTTTTTTTATTCTTCTTTTTTGAGCAGGGTTGTTTGAGTTACGCAATTCCAATCTCCCTTGACATATAGGTGCGTAGGATATGTGGCATGCTCTTTTTTTAAATATTATCAAATTTATGTCATTGTATGGTTTGGCCTGTTTATCCTGAGTGTAAAAAGAAGAAAAAAAAATCACGATGGTTTTTTTTTTCTTCTCCTTTATACAGGCCAGTTTGTATGCACGATTCCAGCTCTTTCTAACTCATACCTTCGAAAGGTATGTTTTTTGCCCTTACTATCTTCAGCATAAATGAGACAAGAGAATATTTTTTTAATTTTTTTTCACCATCATAATTCAATCCACCGTACTATCCCAACTATCACCTTCCTTTATTCTTTAGTTCCTAATGCAATATATTATTGTATAATAATATAACGTACTATATTATGCTAAATCATCATATATAATAATGTTATCTAATATATATTATATCATTATATAAAATGATACTATATGCTAATACTAAAATATAATATGTAATAATATGCATTAAGATAATATAATACGCTATAATAGATGATAATATACTATAATATATAATTATGATATAATTAAATGGTATACTATAATATATAATATGCTGCATTAATACATATTCTAACATAGTATAATATAATATAATATTTATAAAATAAAGATTATTGCGGAAAGTAGGGTTAGATCATAGCACTTTACATATGAAACTATAAATATATAAGAACATTGTTGACAGATTGCGTAACTATTTTCCAATAAGCAAAGAAATATAGATAAATTTTTTTTCTACCAAAATGTTGTCAGCACGTAGACAAGCAAAACTGACTATATTATAGTAGTTGAAAAGATACATGATGAAAAGCAAGGTTGGCCTATTGGACCAAAGCATATTAGAGTTTTTGAAGAGCCACATATTAAAAAAAGAGTAAACGTGTCTCTCCTAAACTTGAAGTACGAAATGCAAAGGTATATATGAATAGCGACATGCATATTTTTTTTTTTAGGTCAACATATGCAAACATTTATCCCATAGGGTAAATACAAGCTACTGAGTTTTTGATCTTTTTTTAGGATGGATCCTAAAGAAATGCAGAGGAAAAATAGAATGAAAAGAAAGAATATCATCGCACAACGAAGAGCTAGAAACCTTTTCAGCAAAAGACAACATATATATTGTCATTTGTCGACGGACGGTGAAGAAAATCTTCGGACTATAGAAATCAGAGGTACTCTAGATTCTGATCAATATAGGATATTTAGCACCGAAAGAGTTGTTCACAACTCATCGAACAGTCAATATTTTTCGAGAAGGTCGACCTGCTGAACATAGGAGAAGGTAACATTATTTATATTATATTTTTAGATAATTTCATCTAGATTTTATAGCATCAATTGATGTCGAGGTTGAATGAAATTTCAGCTGATGATGAAGTACACAACCAAGAGGACTTTGTGCCACTTTTATTTGATCCATAGAGTATTCCTCTCCTAGGCAATTCTATTGTTTGTTCTCGGATTTTTTTTTTTGTGCCCTCTTTTTCGGCCTTATTTTTTTAATGCTGTAGATCATTTTCTTAAAATTTTGCACATCGGTGTCCCCGAACATCAGTGCCAATTTTGTGGAGCTTTTTTCTGATACAGAAAATGTATCCATAAAATGCGTGGTACATCTAGACCTGTATTTACGTTATGCTGTCATAAAGGAAGGGTTGATTTGCCATTACTGAAGTAGGCTCCAGATTTTTTGAATGCTTTATTGGATTATGGTGGAGGGAGAAGGGCCTCAAAATTTTATGAAAATATAAGGGCATACAACTCCATGTTTGCCTTTACATCCATTGAAGCCAGAATTGATAATGAAATTAATCGTAGATCCAGACCATATGTATTCCAGATCAATGAATAAAATCATCATAAAATGGGTTCGCTACTCCCAGTTAAGGGTGGGAGGCCTAAATTTGTACAGCTATACATATATGATATCGAAAATGAGGTAAGCAATAGGCTTAGTGTACTAAATTTGGATGATATTTCATTTGATATGGATCGAAATATTATTGTAAGATTGATAAAGATGTTTGATGAAAAAAATTAAATTGTTAAGACTTTTAGAATGGCCAGAGATCGTTTTCAGCAATTTCAGCTTTTGTTGATGCATTTAAGATTGTTTGGCAGGCGTGATGTATATATATGTATGTATGTATATATATATATACATATACATACATACATACATACATACATACATACATACATACATATATATATATGTATATGTATGTATGTATGTATATATATTATATATGTATCTATATATATATATATATGTATATATGTATGTATATATATATATATATATGTATATATATATATATATATATATATATATATATGTATATATATATATATGTATATATATATATGTATATATGTATATATATATATATATATATGTTTGTATATGTATGTATGTATATATGTATGTATATACATATATACATACATACATACATACATACATATATATATATATATCTTTGTGTGTGTACTTACATGCATACATACGTATATAAATACATACATACATTATGTGTGTGTGTATGTACATACATACATGCATACATACATATATAAATACATACATACATTCATACATACACACACACACATATACATATATATATGTATGTATACGTGTGTGTGTATATAAACACGCGTGCACGCGCACACACAGATATATATATACGTACATACATATATATATATATGTATGTATGTACATATTTATGTACATATATACATATACATACATCATACATATATACATATATATATGTATATATATATATATATATATATATATATATATATATATGTATGTATGTATATGTGTGTCTCTCTCTCTATGTATATATATATGTATGTATGTATGTATGTATACACACACACATATACATATACATATATATATGTGTGTGTGTATGTGTGTGTGTGTGTGTATATATATATATATTTTGTAACTATGTATGTATGTATGTATGTACATACATACATACATATATATATATATATATGTATATATATGTATATATATGTATATGCGTGTGTGTATATATATATATATTTATATATATATTTTTTTTTGTTACAAAATTTTAAAATTTCAATAGTATAAAAATTAAAGATTTTTTTCTAAATTTTTTTTTTTGAAACAATCTACAGTTGAAATGAATATTCTCTCAAGCACAATTTTTAAACCTTCCTCCACCACCTTAATCCGTGGTAAAAAATAATATTAAACATCATAATTTTTTATTTACAAATAATTATAATATGTATAATAAGATAAGATTTTAAAGATGGCGACAAATTAGATATAGGTTGGGCTGATCAATTTTTATATTTGCCTGGTGACTAAAAATCCCATATCTATATCCATATTAGATTGGATCAAGTAGAAATACAGATAAGATAGATAAGAGGATTGGATCGGGTTAGATAATGAACTCATCGTATAAATAATATAAAGTAATTAAAATTTTTAAAAAAAAATTTGGATTAAAATTATACTGGATTAGTTTTGAGATGGAACATACTGTTATCCGTAGTCGGTCTAAATTGATTTTGAATATTTTTTTAAATCTATACTCCTCTCAAGTTCTAATTGGATCAAATAAAATGTACCATACTAGTCTGATTGGATTGATAGATTAAGTAAAATTTATCTCTATAAATTTTTTTATTAAAAATATAATAAATATTATATATATTTTTTTGAAAAAAAATAGGTACTCATCAAATATAAATTATTCTAAAATAAATAACCATTTCATTGCCAATCAATTACGCAAAAAATGTTGTCGGATATCATATTTACGCCAATCCAGCAACATTTCAAGTTCTTCCAAGAACCGGATGAATCGGTAGAGGATGGGGCATTATCGTAAATATAATTCGAGGTTAGGGATATAACGGTAAACTCATGTCCTGGTGGAACCGGGCGAGGAGGCCTACGGCGCTTAGGTTTTATTTCACTGGGTCGCTTGCTTTATCTTCCCTCATTTCTTCTGTGGTCGAGCAGCAGCAGCTGCTATCAGCATCGCTTTGTTCGTCTTCTCTCCTCACCGAGGTAAAAGAGAAAAGAAATCTAGGGTTTCCCCTTCCCCTTCCTCCCGCCGATTCGATCTGTTTGTCCGATAATTTTTTGAAGATTTCCTTTTACCAACGATCAGTTACGGAGTTTTTCATCTAATCTTGGCGTCTCCAACCGTAGTCGTCCTTTTATTCTTCGGTGTGGCCGCTTCATTTTCCGGTTTCGCTGTTTTGGGGTTTCAGAGACGATATTGCGTTAGAGTTCTGGGCTCGAAGCGTATCTTTGACGAACAACAGGTTAGGGTTTTGTAAATTTAAGCTAGGGTTTAGGTTTACGAGTGCCCGATCCTTAATTATATAAAGAGGCTCTATTAATCAACGGTAGGATTTGTGTTTGCGGAGTTGTTTATTGAATCTAGTTGGTTACGATATTGTTTTATCTTTTTTTCTTTTTTCTGTAATCGATCCATTCTAGAGCTTTGTTCTTCCTTGGTTGGAAGGTTTTGATTATCTTTGCTCAGGGTTTCGGGCATGAATCTGCGTTTCATCCTTCGCGAACAAGTCAAGAGTTTGTAGAATTAAGGTAGGGTTTAGTGTTCTGGAGACCCAGTGCAAGATTTGGTTATGCTATGATGTGTTTTCTTCTATCTGGTTGGCTTTATTTTTGTCCATAGCCGATTTATTGCTTTTTTGTCGCTGAAAGATCAAGGCGGAGGTTACTTTCTAGAGGATCCAAAGCTAGATTTTCAAGAAATAGCCATATATGCGGTGACTGCATAAAATTTATTTCAGTGGCTTGGTTCGATCAGTACCTCCGTTGATCTATTATGGAGAGCTTCTGTCATGCGTGGTCCCATTGCTTTACTCGAAAGTTCTGCCTACTGTTAGGATGCTTATCATATTCTGATGGTATTGACGATCTCATCTATCAGTTAATAGGCACAAAAGACTTGCATAAAGGGGGAGACAAATCTTAATACCCCTCCCTCCCCCCCCCCCTTTGTTCTATTAATTTTTTGGTGATGTTCCCGACATTGCTTACATGAGTTATGTTATAGCTTCTCATCACAAGTTTGAAGGAATTTCTTTATATTTAAAAAGCTGCAGATCAAATCTTTATTGCTTGGTTCTTGATTCGCCAAGGTTGAAATGGCCAAAACAAAGAACCCAACCGTCTTCTTGGACGTGGCTATTGGTGGGGGTCCTGCAGAAAGGATGGTCTTTGAGGTACTTGTTTCCTTCCTTCTTTTTCCTTCAATTATTTTTCCAGATTCAAATGAGATTGCCTTCATGCTGTGATAAAATTCTGATAGAGCTTTTCATTCCTAAATCTGCATTAGAGTCGTTTAGCCTGACTTTTTTTAATTTTTTGGGTGCCCTCGCTATATGCAATGATACTGCATTCCTTACCTAAATGCCATCTTTTACAGTTATTTGCCGACATTGTTCCCAAGACCGCTGAAAACTTTCGTGCACTCTGCACAGGTAAGAAGCTTCTGCACCTGAGATCTATTTTGGCACATACGTAATTTCGATTCATTAAGTTTTCTTTTTTTTTTTTTAAACTCTTTTTTACATCCACATATGCATGCCTATATATGCATATTTGTATTTAGATACATGAATATATATATCCATACACATATACGCACACACATACATGCATATACATATGTGTATGTGTCCGGTTCAACCATTCGTCAAAAAACAATGTCGTGTGCATGGTCTATAAACTATCAGAACATGACTTATTTAAATGTCTTACCATGCTTTCAAAAATGAGGTCCCAGCCATTGACAAGGCTGCACATTAGTCAGACAAATATGTTTCAGGTTTTGTATAGCCAGGCAAGAAAACTATTATGTGTTGTGTGCATACATAGCGCTCTTCATTTTTTAATTAACCAACACATGTTTTGATCTAATGGATAGCGGAGAATTTTAGAAACCTCTAGGCCTAGTTGTTAAAGCGTTGGACTACATTACTTTATATTGTCCTAGAAAAAGAGTAAACGATTCAAAAGCAATGATGGGTTGTCTAAATTCAAGATTCGAATCATTTAACATGGTCTACACTACAAAAAGTATCTAGACACCAAAATTCACATACTTTGGTGGTCTTTAACCTGAGCATCAAGCCGGTATAAAATTGAGGATTTTAACAGCATGATATCATGTTTTGTAATGATTTAATCATCACAACCAAGTGAATTTAAATTTACCAATATTTTAATATATGTATATCATGATCCATAAAGTAGATTTGTCAATTTAGACACCCCTATCACGTATTTACCATATTAGTGAAATTGATACATACTAACTTGATGTATAAGTTAGAGACCATCAAAATATATGAATTGTAGTTTCTAGGCATTATATTTGTTGTGTAGATCATCTTCAACTGTTTGAATCTTCATTTTGGATGGTCTATCATTGATTTTAAAGTTAGCTTCTTTTTGAAGGGGTTGAAGTAAAGTCTAGCTTCTTTTTGTAGTTTCTAGGCATTATTTGTTGTATAGTTTATCGTCAACTGTTTCATTTTGGATGGCCTATCGTTGATTTTAAAGTTGTTAGCTTCTTTTTGAAGGGGTTAAAGTGAAGTCTAGTCCAACTCTTATGCATAAATGTGTAGTTAGACTTGAAAATGTGAGACTTGGATAGTCAAATTTAATTTTATATGTGCCGTTTGGTCTTTTTTCATGTTAAGTTGGACTCTTGATGTCTCAATTTTTTACTTCATGATGTTCTTTTTTTCTCTGTTATTTTGTCTTCTAGTTGGACTTAACTGGCCGAAAATTCAAAATGAGATCTGAGATTATGGATCACCCTGATCATGACCAAAATCTAAAAGAAGCAAAACATTGAATCCCTTCCTTCCTTTTATTTATGGAGTTGAAAAAATATAAGCAGTACAAACTCCATAAAGTTGCATTCTAAGTTCCTGTCATAGTTATTATGCCAATTTTTAGATTGGACACTCAAATTCTTAAAAAAGTAAAGCAAAAACAAATAAACCAATAAGGTCAAGTTTCAAACTGTCCTGACTTCTGAGTATAAATGAAACTGTTTAGGCTCTGTATCATATTAAAACAAAAAATATGGTTCAGGCTTGTATCAGTTGTATTATTATGTATTGGGTTGTATGTTCATGGATGCATGCTGATTCATCTCAATATTGGTTTGCATGAAGGGGACAAAGGTAAGAACAGTTCTATTGCAGATAATCTGGTGGCATAGTGGGTATCATATACATGGTAGAGCATAGGTTGAGACTATACAGCAGGCTTTTAGCTATGAACTATAATTTATAGATACTACAATCTGAAATCATAGGCTTCCATGTTTTTTGTACGGATCATCTGTACCTTGTTCTGAACTCAGGTCTTGTAATCATTGTAAACATGCATGTAATATGGAGCCTTACAAGTCCACAAAGTTTTACTCCTAAATCCATACCTAGATTAGAATACGGATCTTTGGAATTGTTATTAATCCATGTCTGATTTGTTATTCGTTAATTCCATCATAAAATTTTGCAAGGGTTATTGACTGGTTATACATTGATTTCCTTTTTACGTGTATGCTAGAGTAGATTCAAAGGGGTTGCGAGCTTACATGTTATCCACGAGGGGCCTGATCAAGAGTGGGGTTGATTGGGTTAGTTACCTTCATTTCATGTGTACAAGGCTATTGGATGGCAGCTAACATATTGATTCCTATTGTGTTCAAAATAATCTCAACATAAGCTGAAACCGCCTGATTAAGAGTGGGTTTGATCGGGTTAATTACCTTCATTTCATGTGTACAAGGCTATTGGATGGCAGCTAACGTATTGATTCCTATTGTGTTCAAAATAATCTCAACATAAGCTGAAACCGATGGTGTAGCAAATTTTAGCCAGCATAAAATCTCGCTTTTGGAATTTGGGTAGTTATATGTTTATGACATCAGATGAAGATGCATACCATCTATGATGATAGGAAAATTTGTTCATTGCCTAATTTCACTCTACAGGTTTCTGAATGTTGTTCTAATATTGATCCTTGAGTATAACATAAAGAAAAATGAAAAAAAAAAGATTTTTACAGTGCAGTTTTTTTTTTTTTTTGGTTTAAAACTATACTAATCTTGAGAGCAAAACTTGGTGCAATGGCAAGGTTGCTCCATTATGAGTTGGGTGTCACGGGTTCAGAACAGGAAAACAGCCTTTCCGCACATGGGGGGGAAGACTGTTTACGTATGACCCTTCCTAAACTGCACATTGATAGGAGCCTTGCATATTGGGATGCCTTTTTTTCTCAAAAAAATACTAATCATGTTTTGATTGCTTTCTTTTAAAAACATAATTTGAAAGAGAAGAAAGCACAAAAATAGGGGGTTATAATAGAGGGAAACAATCATTTGCCTATAAAATGCAAAAATTTGTCAAGGAAGATATGGACTTCTCTTAGAATGGTCCTTGCACATTGGTTTTTAAGAAAGAACTCAAGATCGAAGAATCAAGTGGATTCTGACATTATCTATCTTGTCATAAATGGATCAAAATTTGTTATTTCATTAATGGTTAAACTGTGCCGTGAACTAGTTGTCAATTAAGATATTATCAATGGTTAAACCATGGTTCCCGGAATCGTTTGATATTATCAATGGTTAAACCATGGTGTTCCCCGAATCGTCCTGATCGGACGATTCGGGGCATGCCAAATTGTACTGACGGCTAATCGGAGCAGTTCGGGCATTAGATTTGGAAAGCTGGCGAAAACGGATTGGGGGAGAAGGAAAGAGAGGAAGAGAGAGAGAGGAGGGGAGGGAAGGAAAGAGGAAGGCCGGTGGTGGCCTGTTGAGGCCGTTGGAGGGTCATCGATGCTTCTGGGGCTTCGCGGTCCTCCACGAGATGCAAGAAGAGAGAGAGGGGAAGGGAGAGAAGAGGAGGGAAGGGAAGGTGGTGGGGAGGTTGTTGGTCGCCCAAAATATTTTCGTGGCAGCCGCGGGTTTGAAACAGGGGCGATCACGTGTATTGTGTTTTTTTTTTAAAATACGACAAAACGGGGCCTTTGCCTCCGTTTCGAACCCACGGCAGCTATGGATTGTTTTAAGCCGTCTGGCGGCCTCCCTGTCGCCTTTCCCTTCCTCTTCTCTCACTTCCTCTCTCTATTTCTCTCTATTCTTATTTTCTCTAGTGGAGGATCACGGAGCTCGGGAGACCTTGGCGGCCTCCATGGCCTCTCCACCGGCCTCCCTTTTTTTCCCTCCCTTTCCCCCTACTCTTTTTCTCTCTTTTTCTCCCCAGTTTATCCCTTGTTTAAGTGTCGATTCGGGCTCGATACGGTTTAATATGGAGGCATACCGACTCATATCACCGGTCGGCCGGCACGAGATCTGGCTCTAAGTCCGCAATCCTTGGTTAAACTGTGCCTTGAACGAGTCATCAATTAATATTTAGGTAGTGAAGAACCATACCTATGGGCCAAAAATTCGAGGCAACTCTTATTAAATGAATTGTACAATCATCACAAAAAATTTTACCATGATGATACTTCTATGTCCAACTTTAATGTCTATAATTCTCCAACGTTGGTAGATCATGGTTTGATTGTATCTATGCTTCCATTATGAGAATGCAGGTCACATCTCCCTAGATGTTCGTAGTCATGCTTGTGCATGTGGTGCATCATAACCTATTCCTTTATCTAAGTTTTTTGGTTGGGATAATAGCAAATATGCTATTTGTATGAGTAGAATGTTAAACAGTCTTCTGACAGCAAAAGTCTATGTTTTACTAATCCCTTTCTTGGTAACTTCAAATTGTTTGCGTGAGAGAGATTATGCAAAGAATTGTAGGCATGTATCACGCCATGGTACATGTGAAGAAGAAATTTTTGTTTGCTAAAGATTTTGATCAATTGGTAGTTATTACAGTGCACATATGAGATGATCATTGTTTGCTTTGGGCACATTCTTTCATTCTCTTCACATTCTTTCACTCTCCTCTTTTAGTTAATTATCTTATTTTTTTATATTTGTTTTTGCAACCTTTATAAGTATGTGGGATGCCAGCTCAAATTGTTAATCAATGTTATGGCTCCCCCAGTGCGTAGAAAAAGCTTCTCCTTTTGTTAATTTTAGCTGTGTTGGAGTTAATCTTTTTGCATTCATGGCATTCTATTCTAGCTGGGTTGATCATTTTGGTCTTTTGCAGGTGAGAAAGGAGTTGGATCCACAACTGGGAAGCCTTTGCATTACAGGGGATCTATCTTTCATCGCATTATCAAAGGGTTCATGGCACAAGTATGTCCTTTCTTTTTTTCACCTTTAACACAATGTCATGGTTAATCTGCTGGCATTGCCGTTTGTGTGTGTTAGACATGATGGCATTTGTCTTTTAGTCAGTTTCCCTTGTTTATGCTGTAGGATACAGGGCAGGTGGTCACGACTGCTTTTCTTATCATGTAGTATTTTAAGGTTGTATTTTGCTATGTTGTCCACCTTTGTAATTTTAGTGTGCTTCACGATATCAAAGCTGACTTTAAATACATTGTGCTTTATTTTTGTAAGGATGTTTAATGATTTTATGTTATTTTGGCAGGGCGGTGACTTTTCGAAGCGAGATGGTATGGCTTCTATTTGCACCCACTCTTAGCTTTTGCTTCACCTTGTAATTTGCACCATTCTTTTGGATTCATGATCTTATATGAAGAAGGCATAGGAATATGCTATGGTTGTTATGAATTATTTCTGCAATTCTCAGCATCCATGTGTTGTTATTATGTGTCTGTTCTGTGTGTTTTATATATGTCATAATCCATGTTGTTTGAACTGGATAAGGTGATTGCAGAATTTGAATCATTCAGGGGGTTTCTCTTCAATGCTTTCATATCCAGTCATACTAACATATAAATTGTGTACAGCTATTTTCGAATATGGTAGACAATTGTAGTGCTTGATTTGTCGAGATTTAACATGTTAACGGTGTACTGCTGAATGTAGTATGCATGTTAATTTTGCAGTTTAATTTGATCGATGAGATTCTGCAAATAGATTTTTTTTTTCCTAGCTTAGATTGAAAGACAAATATGAATGAACCTGATAATGTATAACAAAAACAGATTGCATGAAGAACAGCCACGTCTTTGGACATGTTCTCTGGTCGTTACTCCTTTATTTATTTATTTATTTTTCAAATCTCATTATTGGATATGTCAGTCAGCTTTACTGTGTGATGTAGAATGCTGGTTAGTTGATGGGTGTGTGCACATGAGGTCGATGTTTCTGAGATGAGGATGGCTGTTCAAACCATGATGAAAAATGTAGCAAGCATTTCGGGTTCATAATGTAGACACTAGAGGAAGTACATTAGTGATTGGTCTAAGATAATGTTGGATCATGTGAATTGGCAGATGAGTCTGCCATATCATGAAGTAGGATGTATCCCAGTAGTCATATCCCTCTGCCTGGCAACCAGAGGTTCTGGGTTCAAATCTTGGATGGTGCATCCCAAGTATTAGGACCTAGGTAATTATAGCGCAGGCATATCTCCCTCGCTTTCCTTCTGTGTCTTGAAAAAAAAAAAAATCATAAGGTTAAGAATGTGAACCATATTAGATGTGACCCCATTCTTACCTCTTCACTGTTGTTGTACCATCTTGATGGTGACTTAGCAATTGCTCTTTTGAAGTCTAGGTTATCTAGGTGTTGCATTTGGTCCCATCATACCATATCAGTGTACACTTTTTTCCTTCTTTTTTCAAGTCTATGAACCTGACAAACAAGGCTGTGGTCTTCTTTTGGATGCAGCTTTTTAAAATTTCAGAAGGTCTTCTCTAAATATAAGTTAAATGGGGTTTAGTCATGTCCAAGCTAACCCTATGATAATAAGTAATCTATCATACTTTGAACCCAAGAACTTGGATGCTTGACTTTCGTCTGAAAACTGACTGTTGAATGTGATGGTAGGCCTAAGTGCATTGCCTTTCTTTTGGTTGTTATTTAAGTGTTTGAATGCTGATGTCTTTTAAATTCTCTGTTCTTATTATCTATTTATTGAAGTTTGTGACTTCTATGATGCCTTTTTTTTTTCCTGCAAAAATTTCATGTGGTTTTAACTCTTTATATAATTTATTTATGCAGACAGATAATAGCAGAGGCCTTAAACTTATATATTTGATGTTCAAGCTGTCTTGATTCCCTTTTTTTTTGAAAAAAATTGTTTTGTCGTCTAAGAAATCTTGTTTGCCTAACTTCTCTACTTGCATTATAATACTTTAAAAATAAAAATGTAGATATTGGATTTGCGAGTAGATTCATATGCTGCACTTGTATGATTATGTTCACAGAGTTACATTAATTCTAATGTCTTTTTATGGTCATCTTTCTATGATCTAGGCTTCCTGTCTTTATCCCTGGATGATTGTAGAATAAAAACTGATATTTTGTTTCTATTGTAAGTCTTGTACAATCAAAACTTGTATGTGCCCATATCTGTGTTTGAAGAGTTATATAAAATAGCACCTCTTTGCATGTCACATCTGTATATTAATAGTCATTTTGGAATTACAGCATGTTTGATGATCTGTGGGCAGATGAGCATGCATGTGCATATTCACACGACAATGTTATTTATATCTTCTTGTTTAACACCTACAGGTTTCCAGGTTACTGTTCCTTTTTCTTTTATCACCTACTCCTTACATGCCACTATGGGCAACTTTAAAGTGGAAAATGATTTCCATTATTATGTTTACATATTAGCAACTAGTCCTATGATCCACTACAAGCTGGTATAATTACTGTAAAACCTTGTTATCTTCTCAAGTTGTGGATTGTTATTGATCAATATCGAAGAAAGATGCAGTTAATTACTTGAATGAGCTATCACTTGCATGTGAAATTGATACATTTGAACTATCTCACCTTTGTTCTAGTATTAGATCTATTATTCTTGATGTATGGTATGATGATAATGTGGTAGCTTATGAGGTGGTCCAAGTCTAGATAGAGCAGAAGTTGATCAAGAGACCACATAAAAGAAGTCATTTATAGAAAGGGTTTATAGAATTTTCTGCTTTTCGCCTAAGTAATTTGTTAATGCAATCTTGTATGATGGAGGCTTTCATTGGTTGATGGAGACCTTGTTGCTGAGCCAACTTTAATGCAAGTGAACCTAGATAACTTTGAGAGGCAGGTGTCTGCTCTTCATTTCCTTCATTTTTCTGTAGGTGGAACATCAATACTGGCAGTTTCCTTGTTTGTTTGTCTTGCATATTTGTTTTTCTTCTCAATTAGGTTGGAAAGTTTGCTTATTTATCTTTGATTTCTCATAATTTTTTCTAGTATCCTTACCTGACTTGTTAGTTGTGAACGACCAGCAATCCTCAATACTTTATATTTTCCATGATGCTAATAAGAAAACCATATTATCTTGGATAGATCATTAATTTATTAAACTTTGATTCTCTTAGCTCTAACAAACTCTCTTACAATTGTCAGGAACAGGTGGAGAGAGCATATATGGTGGAAAATTTCCAGGTAACTTAGCTACTAAACTCAACAAACAGCTCTGGACATATAGCGCATTTGAGAGATAGACCATTGCAATTAATGGGGAATGGTGTTTGGAGGCAACAATTGAAATATGATGTGCCTAGTTAATAAACAAAGTTTATCTTGAAAAAATTATTGAAGATCGTTGATTTAAATATAGTATAATATTTTCTTTGCTCATACTTAGATGCTTGCTTGCTTTTAACCTGCTTGGCATGTCCATGGCAGAATTCTTGACATGATTGGGATACATGAAAATCTTATTTCATGCCACTATGTTATGATGTGATGTTCAGATTATTGTGGGTCATCATGCATTGCAATGTTTGTGCAGCTAATCTATATTTTTAAAAATGTCTTATGTTAAAAGGATGTTACATGACAAAATTATTGTCGTGCAGGAGGAAAAAATATAACTGGAATGTTGTGGCATCTTTTTCTTTAGATAGTTATGGGGTTGGACATTAAGTACTGTGATGCATAATTACTTTTATAGTCTATATTACTTTCTCATATTAAGTCGTGAAAACTTTTTACAAAGAGATACAAAATGCATTGGATATGCATCACTAATAATTTTCTCCTAGGCCTCAAATTTGAGTCCAAGTTTACATGCATCATGCTTAGTCGAGGGAGGGTGGTTGTTTTTCCATTTTTGTATAATTTGTCATTCTTTTCCGCTATATAGCTAAAATCTGATTTCACTTAATTTTCCTCCCCTTCTCTGAAATTTTTTTATATAATTTAAATGTTTCATTCATGGTTTGCTTTACTGTCCTATACCTGGCTGTATGAGGCATACCATACCATATCGGTACCATACCGATATGCTGTACCATATGGTACTGATATTACCATACCGTACCGAACCACGTACTGACACTATAATAGGATTTTACTGGTACAGGATCTGGTATTGAGATTGTGAACCTTGGTTTCATTTCATTTATCATTGTGTTGTGGTGGTTAATTCTATCAACTGTATTGCACCCTTTTTACAACTAAGTTGCAATATTCTCAGGAGGAACAGGCACCATAGTTTCTCTTTTATTTAAAGTTTTCCCCCTCTTGAAATTGTGGTGAGTTGGGGAAAAAAAAATCTGACCATTGTCACGGTGCCATTTTTTTTATAATACTCCCATCAAGTTTTCCAGTTCATTCTGACAAGATGCTTAATGTATTTCTAGTCTGTGTGTTACTGTCCCTTCTGGCTGGATGTTCTTTAATTTTGTTCATTCATTTTGTAGTGGTTTTAGTTGAACAGTTTCAGTCATATAGTAAGCTTTTCTTTGGTTAACCCTTAAGTCTTGACTCCACTTGCACATTAAGGTGTTCACACGATGAGACTTCCAATGAACATTTCAGCAACATAATGATGCATAATATTGCTCCATTTGAATCAATGTGCTTCTATGAGAGTGCACATGACCTTGTTTTTGTTGGTAAATGTTAGTATATGTGGTTCTATGAGTCTATGCACTTAGATGGCAGCAATATGTGGGCTCCCTGGGTGACTTCAGCCCAACCTCTCTGGCAGTCAACGGTTGATATGTTCTGATGTTTCCAGATGAAAATTTCATTCTGCGCCATGATGGTCCTGGTCTTCTATCTATGGCAAATGCTGGTCGTGACACTAATGGCTCCCAGTTCTTTATTACTTTCAAGGCTGCTCCCCATCTTGATGGGTCAGTTTTTTTTTCCCTGAACTTACATAAGTTTCTTGATTCACTGATATACATTTACATACAATAGTTTGCACCTGCGGATATGTAAAGCATACGCATGTAGCGCTTGAGTATTACATGCAAAACTTGTATATGTGCAAACATTTTTTTCCCTAATATATATTTTTGGTTGTGATATCACTAACTTTGCATGTGTTAAATATTCACATGAAGATGCAGACATTTGCCACCATTTTAGCATCAGAAGCGTGGGTAGTCTGTAATCAACATGTACAAAGCAAACTGCTTCTCTGCAATGCATGCATATGTAATACTCTCACACACCATCTCACTCCTTGATGTGTGTTCCACACACAAATGTACCCATAGACTGCCTCTATATGCAATTGCAAATCTCGTACATCAGACCTCTCACTTGCTTGGAAGAATATATGACTTGATGAACCAATAATCCATGATATATTTGCGGAAATGTAAACAATATACACTGTGACACATGGACATCTTTAAACAGATGAATGCACACACGGTATCTCATTTCTGTTTGTTCAAGATACTGGTCCCATTATTTATGGTAATTACTGTGGATAATAATTAGCCTGACTTTTGCGTTAGTAACATCTCTTATACCCTTCTGGCAGGAAACATGTTGTTTTTGGGAAGCTTAGATCTGGAGAAGAAAGTTTGAGGAACATAGAGCATGTTGAAGTTGATGGTTCCAAACCTGTTGTTCCAGTTAAGATTACTAACTGTGGTGAATTTAATGCCAGTAAAGACCATGGAGCAGTTATGCTGGAGAATGGTAATATACTTAGCTGAGATTTAATGCTGCGGTAATTTGTCCAGGGTTATATTAGCTATGATTCTAGTTATATTTGCTAAATAGGCTTATTTTGTTGCATCATTGATGTCCATTTCACTGCTAATGCATTGCTTTGTGTGTTCATTTCTTTTTAACCTTTCTTTTTCTGTAGTTCTTAGTTACTTTAGTTTGTTCCAACTACTTATTTGTTATTGCATGCGTGCAGACAAAAAGAAAGTTGCTAAATCGAAATCAGTGAAGGATTTCTCTTCTGATGATGATAGCCATGAAGGACGCCGTAGGGGACGTCACAAGAAATCTTCTAAAGGAAGGAGGAAGAAAAGGAGAAGAAGATATTATTCATCAGAATCAGATAGCTCATCGGATACAGAAACTGAATCTTCAGAGTCAGACAGTGATTCTGATTTTTATTCATCGTCATCTGATATCAGCAGTTCAAGTGATGACAGGCGGCGGCGAAGGAAGAAGTACTCTAGGCGAGACAAATACAAGCGTGGGAAAAGGAAGAGGGATAGGAGGCGAGATAAAAGGCGTAGAAGGCGTGATAAAAAATCGAGGCGCAAGTTAAGAAGGTTGTTGTGAATGTTCTGACAAGTTGATTCATGATGCTTCGTTGGTTGAATTCTTGTCTGGGATGACAAAAATATGAAGCTGTGTGGAAATTATAGAGTGTTGGTCTTCTTTTTTATTGAACATTTAGAGTTCATCTTTCTCCAAATGTCCTAAAGTAGCGAAACATTTGCCACTTGTTAATACCAGGGTATCTGAGAGCGACACAGAAACTGAGAGTACAAGTGGGGGCAGCCCTGATGATGTTGGAGAAAACAAACAACACCGAATGCGGAAGTCAAAAGTATCCTCTCAGATTTCTGGTTGGTATCAGATCTGCTATTCCAAGTATCTGTTTGTGCAGCTGATTTATGGATATGACTCTTGGTTAAGAATAATGATGACTTGAGTAAAAGATAAATGCTGATCAAAATAGCCTGTGGTATCTCACATTTTTTGTGGCTGCCTTGTGTTGCATATTTGTTTTCCATGCATGTTCCAGCTTTGATTTTGTTCTCTCCAGGTTCAAGTGTTTTTCCCTTGTTCTGTTTTATGGATTTGAGATAACATGCGATTTTTATTCACAATTAAGGGGTAGATACTCGGTCAATGTGTTGCTGTTGTGTGTGTGCAATATTGTGACTCAAATGCAGGATTGGTTATGGTGAGATATCAAACCGTTTAGCCTTTTTTCTTTAATCATGTCAAAAAGTTGCTTCTTTCCTCCCTTCTTTTGTCGAATCTCAGCAACGCTGTTTTTAGTTTTGTCTTCTGTGTATTTTATTTGTTCAGTAATGTTGTGATAAGTGCTGGGTCAATTAATCCTGTAAGTAGTAGATTTTTTTATTATGCTTTGAATTGTTTTGGATCTTTTGTAATCTAATTCACTCTCTTTTTTTCCTTTTCAAGTTTTTTTCCTTATTTGGCATTATTTAGGAGTAATTGGAAAGGGAGTGAATTAGATTTGTCAAAGGGAGAGAGGATCCATTGTACAAAAGAATGCATAGATATGCAATCAAATTTGTGAACCTAGGCACTAAATTTGGTTGTGCTATAGTAGGCTGATTCAAACTCAAGTGTTAGATGTTAGCAGATTTGAAAGAATGCCCTTTTCCCCTCATTTTGTTGGGAGGCAACAGCTTCTTGTGGCAAGTCCTCAGTATCACTCATGCTTCTGTTTTAGCTTGCTTTTGTGCAGCCCTTGATTGGGCTCGCGGTATTAGTGTTAGTATGGAATGTGTGAACATATTTATGCCTCCACACTTAGCTCTTAGCTTTTCTAGATGTCACCTATCAGGAGACACTGATTTGAAGTGTAGGTGAAAAGGGTGAAGCTCTGTGATATTAAAATACATTCGTGCCCATGCTTCCATTGCTTTATTATTTCTCAAGCTTCTCTTACCAGTCTATGCTGGTCCCAAGTCTGTACCAAAAGGTAAAGGATGGGTTTAGTGAGAAGCAATCAGTCTAAGACAAAATTATCATCCTTTTCTTGGAGGTTTTTGCCATGGGCCCCAATTCACAGCTCTGATGCAACTTATTAATTATTTTGATCTATTCATTTCAGATATTTAGTTTTTTTTTTTTTATGTGCCAGTGTTACATTTTTTTTTCCTTTTTACTTTTGGCAGTTGAAGACCTTCCACCACCAGATGCGGAGAAGGAAACTATTGCAAATTGGACAAAAGAGGGTGAAACAATTGAGATGCGTGCAGGAGAAGCAGCCAAATCCCCAAGAGAAAATGGGGAGATGCGGAGCAATGGCATCACAGAACCAAAATCAGACAGAGATGATGAGAATAGGCTGCTAGTTGCAGATGGCAAGCCACACAAATCTAGGTTTCTCTATTCTTCTCCTCACACCTCAGTCATTCTTTGTGCTTACCTCTTCTTCTGGAACCAGTATTTTATCTGATATTGATGAGCAGGAGCCAAAGTGTGAGTGCTAACCAGTCCATGAGCAAGAGTATGAGTATCAGCCCCGGACGGAGTCAAAGCAAAAGCCAGAGTGTCAGCCCTAGAAGGTCTGTGAGCAGGAGCCCTCCACGAAGTCTTAGTAGAAGCCCTGTTCATGCACAGCGAAGGAGTAGTCTAAGTCCAGCTAGAAGAAGTTTCAGCAGAAGCCCAGTTAGAAGTGTTGGCAGGAGTCCAGTTAGAAGGGTTAGCAGGAGTCCAGTGGCCAAAAGCCGGAGAAGCATAAGCAGAAGCCCAATTAAAGTTCGTCCGAGAAGCTTCAGCAGAAGTTCAGGTAGATCCCTGCCTCGAAGAAGTCCTAGTAGGAGCCTGGAGGGGGCTTCTAGGCGAAGAAGCATAAGCAGAAGCCCTGTCAGGGAGAAACAAAGGAGCATTAGTCGAAGCTCAGCAAGGCCTCTAGCACGGAGAAGTCCCAGCAGGAGTCCAATAAGGCCTCCCAGGAGAAGAAGTAGAAGCCCTGCACGGGATGCACGAAGGAGCCGCAGCAGAAGCCCTGTAAGGTCAACCCGTAAAAGCAGAAGCCGAAGTCCTGTAAGGTCTCGATCACGAAGAAGCATCAGCAGAAGCCCGATGAGTCTTGTTCGCAGGGCATTATCACCACCATCTAACCATGGTAGAAGTTTGTCAAGAAGTGCTTCCCCAGATGGTTCACCAAAGCGCATCAGAAGGGGTCGAGGTTTCAGCGATAAGTACTCGTATGCTAGAAGATACCGGACCCCTTCTCCTGACCGTTCTCCTGTTAGATCTCATCGCTATGGTGGTAGAGGTGATCGTGATAGGTAATGATTTAACATGTGAGATTTAGAGTAGTCTGTAGTCAGTGCAAGGATGAGAGTCTTCTTGTTGTTGTTTGTCATTGTTCCATTGTAATTACTGAATTTGCCTTTACTATTATTATTGTTGGGTATGTTCAATTTTTTTGAGCAGGTATTCTAGCTACAGAAGCTTCCGTGACCGTACGCCCCCGAGACGATATAGGAGCCCTCCAAGAGGAAGAACACCTACCAGGTATTATCATTCCCCTTCCGGCCCCCAACACCCCCCCCCCCTCCCCCGCCAGTGTTTTTTTCTTTTAGCCACCGTTTAGCATCTGGAAAAGCTATAATCTCAAAACATGTGGAATGGAACCATTCATTTGCTAACAAAGAGGGCATGGAGAATATCAAACTTTGGCCATCATTTATCAGATTGTGGACTTGGTCAGGATGCATGTATGTTAAGCTCATGGATAATTAATGACTCTAAATTTATAGACTTCATTGTGGCTTTCTTTTTCCTCCTGTTTCCTTCTGGTGACAATGTCCACCTTACTAACCATACCGTATACTGGTAGTTTCTTTCTTTTCGTCTTTGTAGACTTGAGCATCAGATTACTTTAACTGAGTCAGAGGCCAGTAGTCCTGAGATCAGACAGCCATCTATAAAATAAAAAAAGGATTTCTAATTGGCACCTTCAAGTCTTGGGATATATTTCAACCTTGTAATCTCTATCAAGTCTCCTGCTATAAGATGATATGATTTCTGGGTCATAATGCTTGAGTCTTCGTTGATTCTCTGCCTGAGCTAACGTCCTATGGATGCCGGCTAGAATTTGTTACTGTTATTATATACCTGTCAGTGTGAATTTGTTACTGTTGTAATGTACTTGTCAGTTTGTGGATATCTATTGCTACGAATTATTTGGTATCTCTGCAGGTACAGAAGCAGGAGGAGCCGCACTCGGAGTATTTCACGTAGCCCAGTTGGTTACCGTGGCCGGGCAAAAGGTGGCTATAGTAGGAGCCCAGCCCGCAGTCGTTCACCTGCTGCTGAGAGAGTAAGTTCCCGTGGTGCACGAGATGGGGCCCGTTTTGAGAAGCGTAGGTCAATTTCCAGGAGCAGAAGCCCATCTGGATCGCGCTCCAGGTCGCCATCCAGATCCAGGTCCAGGTCTCGGTCATCCCCTGATACTCCCTCTCCAAAGCGCGTGAGCAAGGAGATGTCAAGGTCACCATCCTCCAGTTCTGGTGGGAGGAAAGGCTTGGTTTCATATGGAGATGGGTCACCTGATTCTGGTGGCAAGTAGGGAACGAAATTTTTATGAGCTTACACAGTTTATTAGATCAGGATGTCTTAGCTGAGTATTATTTTGGTGCCAAGTATGTTCAAAAAAAAAAAAGTTTTCGTCGGGATTTGTTTTGTCGTGCTCTGATGGATCTATCATATACTTCATAAGCTACCGTTTATGTTCTATAATATGTTGGGAGCTTGAATTTATAAACATATACTGTTTATGATCTTTATGGTTCTCGTTTGCCTGCCTCTGTTGTTATCTCAGAGGCTTCAGTGCATCATCCGGTTTGTGCACGTCTGAAGGATTGCGTCATTCAGCTTGTGCGCGTCTGAAGGATTCAGGTCTTGGTGGAACATTTGTCAGAGTGGGGGCATCATCTTGGGTGTCCGGGTGGGAAGCGGATGTTTTCGTTCAACGTATCTTGGGCCATCTTCCATCCTAAACGGAGGGACTAGAACAGTGTAGAGTGGAAGCATTGCACTGATTGGGGTGGCAGACAGCTCGGAACCGTTGCACTGATTGGGGTGGGGCGTCTATCAGTGTGTTCTATTTCACGTGAAAAATACAGTCTAGATTCTAGAAGTGTCTCCTCTCACGGGATTTCAATCATTGCGGGCAGGAGATATGGTGGTGTGGATTTAATGCCCTTGCGATGATGGTACGAGTGAGGTTCATAGCGGCAGTGGGTTGGGTTCCTGCGTGGTGCGAAGTTGTTTCTCAGACGAGAGTTTACGGCCTCCAATAGGAATGGTATTTTTAAAAAGTGGATGCGTTTTTTTTTATTTATTTTTTATTTATTTTTTATTTTTTTTTTAATTTTTGGTAAAGAAGTGGATGCGTTATTTGCTGGAGGGCTTTGTGCAGTGCTGTGGTTGATTTAACGCGGTGGGAACGGGAGGTTTTGCTTTGGTCTGCACTTTTGCCTTCGATTGCATGATCAGTCGTGGGATTTCTGCATGAATTGACTGTCGAGTTTTATACCTTGTCATATTTTTCCTGCACAGGTTAGATTTAACCATGGAAAAGTTGCGGTAGGTGTACTCTTTTCGTTGCTTGTCATCTTGATAGACGTGGTCTCAGAAATTTGAGTTCCCACTTGCGGCCTGTTTAGGCTTTTTTTTTTTTTTTCGGTGTTGAGTTGAACATCCTTTGGGATCCGTTGGATACAACGTCATGATTTCTAAAAATTATTTATATAAAAAAATAATTATAAAAAAGAATAATTTTTGAATAAAAATAAATAATATTTTATATTTTATCTTGATTTGTAAATATTTTTTTATATTTTGAATTGCCGTGATATATCAACTTTATATTTTTCAATTTGTTGCAATATCCCCCTATGACTTTTTGATTTAGGAGAAAGCTTGCCATCGATGTCATGTGATATATTATTTGAAATTAGATGACTGATGTGATTTTATTAAATTATTTTAAAATAAAATAAAATTAATATGAATTTAAAATAACTAAAGTATTAAAATCTCAATTTTAACTTAATCTCTTTTCTCAATTCTCCTCCGGATGTACGATCACCATCAGTGACTCCTCGACCACCGCCAACGAAAGAAAGAGAAAGAGAAGGAAAATAAAATGAACAAAGGAGAAGGAGAGGAGGATGGGGCAACAATGTTGGGGATGGAGGTGACAAGGTGGATTTTTAATTTTTTTTTTGACTCTTTCTTTTTTATAGTGTTGGTTTTGGCTCTCTTAACTTCCGTTTAGAGTTTTTTCGGGGCTCAATAGATTCTCTCCCTCTACCCTTCTGTGTGTGTGTGTGTGAAGCACTCAATCTTTCCCTCTTTGTTATTTTACCTATAACTTTCTTCTTGAATATCAATCAAAAAAACTTTCTCGAATAGAGATTGGGAGGGAAAATAATAGGAGCCCCTCCCTATTCCCCATTCATCTGCTACTCCTTTTATATCACATTCTTTTTTTTTTTATGGATTTACTAAGGAGAATATGCACATGATGAGATGGTTACATAGATGGAAAATGCTCAATGAAAATTCAAAAGCAAAAAGAAAATAGAGCACTCATGTTTAGGACCCCATAAGAAGGAGATCAAAATAATACATGAATCCAACCAACCTCTAATAGCAGTTTCTTAAAATATATGAAAAAAAAAAAAAGACTCCTATCATATTCTTGTTACTCCTCTTATATTCTCCACTTTGTAACATCCCATCTTTCTATAGCTTTACTCTTATTTTACTTTATTTAGTTACGAACAAAACTATAGTTTCCTTTATGATGTTTATCTATTCTCGTTAACTTAATTAAATATTTTGTGTCTCTAGAGCTTTCTGGGATTTTTGGTAAGAAAAGAAAAGCTTCTTTTCATACTTAACCCACAATTCTCCTTGTCCATTATCTTGCTTGCTAATTTCTATTCTCCTCTTTTGTAGCTGAAAAATTAGATACTATAGTAGCCTTTTGCTACTAGTTGGACTATTCTTAGGTTGAAGGGGTTGGGCTTTGCTTTTCCAGGTGCGGTTCCAAGCGAAACACCATCTGAAGTAGTTGAAAAAAGAACAATATAGCAATTTTTGAAATTCTGCTATCGGTCATTGAGAGGAGAGAGAGCAGAAGAGGATGGGAGCAGTGGAAACTAGAAGGATGGGGGGTGGTGACAGAGTGGTCGGAGGGTTGTCGGTGGGGGTTGGAGGGTCATCCGTGGAGGTTGTATGACCGTCATAACAAGGAGGATTAGAGAAAGGAATGAAGTTAAGGTTAAGACTTGGGGTAGTTTAGTCATTAAACTATTTTAAATCCATATCATATTTAAGTTATTTTAAAAAATAATCTAATAAATCTATATCAACCATCTAACTCTAAATAATATGCTATGCGGTATCGAATTGAAAGGTTTGTGGGGGACCTTGCAACAAATTGAAAAACGTAAGGTTGACAATATAGCAATTTGAGATACAAGGGATATTTGCAAATCAAGATAAAATTTAGGATATTATTTACTTTTTATCTATAATTTTTACTATATTTAGTTGGTAGAAAAGTTATTCAAAAAAATGACAATGAAAAAAAAATACTATGTTTGGTTGGAGGTAATCCTATATCATAATATAACCAAATTTATAAATATACCTATTAATATAAAATAAAATTTTAATATCAGGATGGAATTGTCATCTCCAATCAGTTTTTATATAATAATTATAATCACACAATCTTTTGTATAATATCATCTGCATCTTAATTTTTTTATTGAATAAATTTAAAAAAATATTAAAATAAATTCAATGATTACACATGTACTTTATTTTTTGAGCTTTATTCTTTTTGGTATTTTTGTTATTATCAATGTCTCATTTTGCATATATCTAGCATCTACGACTTATTAGGGGGTATTTTTTTTTAAATATGGATTATCATCAATTAAGAATTTATCAAATAGTACCAACCCTCTATAATACTTATTTTATCTTCTCTTTTCAAAAAATAAATATGGAATCTATCAATTTTTTTTATCATTTCTATCTTCTATCTCTCATATCACATATGGTAATTTGATATTATATTTATTTTTCTATACCAGATTAATCCTAACCAAATGGGTCTTTAGGATTTGTGAACATGACTAGTACAATTAGTAGAATTACAAGTTATAGGTCAGATTAGGCATAATATATAGGAATAGCTTTGCAGTGGATGGATCTGAATCTTATAAAGAGAAAAAAGATTTGCTAATTTTTTTTTCCTATTCAGGTAGATCTACTCTAACATAATTTTTAGGTATTTTATGAATATAGATCTAGCTCATTCTTTAGCTTATGATTTTGTCGATTATGTTAGCCCAAACTATGAATCTCATGGGCCTTAAAGCTTGTGTTTGATCTTTCCGAGAAGGAAGAGATAAGGAGAGAAGAAGAGAGAGAATGATAAAAAAAAGAGAAATTCTTTGTGCATCGTGGACGGCGTAGAAAATCCGACGTGGAGCACACCGCTTTATATGATTGGTCTACGTAGCCATCGCTTTCCAACATGCATTTAATGTCTGTATTCTATTTTTTTATTTAAAAATTTTATATAACGAAATTACCTTCGTTTTTTGAAAAAAATTATGTCATCCTATGGCATATTATGACTTCCTATACACAGGGTGTCATAATATGACCCAAAAAATTATGATATTCTGTGGCATACTATGACATTCTTCGTCAAATTATGACTTCCTATATGCAGGATATCATAATATGATATCATAATATGACCTAAGATGTGATAATATAGAAAGGATATTTTTGTTCAACCACTTTTCAATACGCATTTAATGCCTGTAGTTCCGCTTTTTCATTTGAAAATTTTGAATGATGAAAATACCTCTACTCTTTGAAAAAAATTATGACATCTTGTGGTATATTATAATATTCTACATCAAAATTATGACTTTCTGCACGCAGATTGTCATAATATGGCCACATAAGATGACATAATTTTTTTCTAAAAAACTGAGATATTTTCATCATACAAAATTTTTAAATAAAAAAATGAAACTGTATTGAAAAATGGTGGTTATATGGATCAATCACATGAAGTGGTGTGCTCTATATCGGATTTTCTATACCGCCAGTGGTGCACAAAGAATTTTCCTGAAAAAAAAAAAGACCAGTTCTACTTTTTTATCCCGCATGGATTGGCCCTGACAATCTGTATTGTTCCACACTCTTTCTTTCCTTCCCCAGCGGTCTTTCTGCTGCCGATCCTACCGGATCGGGGAGGGAGATCCCTGAAGGATTTTAGTAGAGCCAAATCAAAGTCTATTGCTTGTTGAAACAGAAGCAAAGGAGAGTTGCGAGTCAGCAGTGCAGTATTGTTGTATAATATTTGTATCATGCTACTTCTTTTAGCATAATAAATAAAGACCATCCTTTGATATGCAATTAGGGACTCAGAGGTACATCCTAATTCTTTAACCCAAAAAAATATGTATCCTGATTTTTTTGAAAAAAATGATAAAATATTTATCATTATTGGTTGTCAACCAATAAAAGCCAGGATGTGGTGGGCATAGCACTGCATTGACTTGTTAAGAAATACGCCTCGAGATTCAGTCTACATTAAGCTCACAGCAAGGTCCAAGATGACGGACGGAGTCCAACGAGCCCAAAAACAGTCCAAACGGATAAAATACACACGAAAGAAGATCGGAGCGGGCGGTACAGTGCATGAGACGGCGGCGGCCGATGGTGGCGCACGGGCGGATCCAGCACAGGCGTGCACGTGGGCCAGCCCAACCCGCGCGGGCACCTAGGCCCAGCATCCCTACGTGGTCCATCATGGACTACGAGGCATTGGGCGGTCTATGGGATCGCGTGGACCGAACACGTGGTCCATGTGCGGTTTCAGGCTATTTTTTGCGCGATCTGATGGTCCAAATCGCAGCCGCCAGTCGATCACGATCGGATGGATAAGGTTGATTCCAAGTTTGATCATATGATTAGTGGCCCTGATGTACGTGATCGGATGGCTCTGGTGCAAGTCGATCACGATCGGACAGACACAGATGATTCTAAGCTTGATTGGGACTCTGTTTCCTAGTATAACAGTGTTTTAGAGTTTCTGGAGTCTATAAAACTCTAATTGACGAGCCGTCAGTTGCGTTGGAGAGTTGGTGACATTCTGAATGTGCAAAAAAGGCTTCAACAGAGGTTTTAGAGAGTTTTTGTGAGGGTTTTGGAGCTTTTTCTTAAGAGACTTTTGTATAAGGGTTGAGTGGTGAGTTCCTTTTGTATTGATTTATTTTATTCTCTCATAGTAAAGCTTGCATGCCCCGTGAAGGTAGACTTGAGGTCGATCCACATATTTGTATCATGTTTCTTATTTTATTTTTTTTTCCTACTGCACTGTGTGGTACCGGATCTTGACGCAATAATTAGTATCAGAGCAAGGTGGTGCCAGAGCGTAGGTTGCAGCGGTAGTGATCGAGATAAAAGATGGAGAAGACAAGCACAATCAAAATGGAGATCAATAGGTTTGATGGAAAAAGTAATTTCTCCTTGTGGCAGACGAGGATAAAAGATATGTTTATCCACCAAGGGTTGATCGATGTTCTCTTATGCGATGAGAAGCCGACTACCATAGAGGTGCAGGATTGGAGGCGGCTCTAGATGCAAACGGTGAGTACGATCCGCTTGTATCTAGCAGATGAGATGGTGATCCATATACTTGGTGAGACTTCTCCAACGGTGCTGTGGTCAAAGCTCGAGAAGTTATACATGGCAAAGTCTCTCACCAATATCCTCTTCCTCTGGAGGCAGTTCTACCAGCTGCGGATGACTGAGGGATAGTGCGTGCAGGAGGATCTCAGCCACTTCTACAAGATCCTCACCCATCTTCTCAACGTTGGCGAAAAAGTTGAGGAGAAAATCAGGGCACTGGTCTTGCTAGCATTGTTTTCTCCTTCGTATGAGTCTTTGGTGATTGCTCTTCTAGTAGGAAAGAGCACCATCAAGATGGACGAGGTCACCGCAGCAATTCTTTAGAATGAGGTTCTCAAGATGGAGAATCCAGCTTCGAGCTCAGACGGCAGCTCAGCTTTGATGGTTTCTGGAGGAGCAGAAGGCGGCAGACAGGGCGACAAGAGATCGCGGTGAAGGCGGTCCAAGTCCAGGACGAGGGACTTGAGCAAGACTAGATATTATCGGTGTGACGAGTTGGGGCATCTAGCTAGAGATTGCTCTCAACTCAGGGATTGGATGAGAGCTACTGCAGCGACGGCCAGTAGTAACTTAGAGGGTGATGCATTGGAGATATCTGACGAGGTATCTATTTTTTTTTAGTAGTGAATTTTAGATTCTGCATGCACCTATCATGTATGTTGCAGAGAGGAGTATTTTGACTCTCTGGAGAGCAGTGAGGGCACTGTTTATCTACCAGATGGATCGAGCTGTGCGATTAGAGACATCGGAACGGTCAGCTGGAGGACACATGATGGTGCAGTGAGAAGATTGGGAGAGGTCCGATACATACTCGATTTCAAGCAGAATCTTATCTCACCGAATAAACTAGATTCGAGAGGCTACAAGATGGTAGCTGGTGAAGGAATCCTGAAGGTGTTGCACGACGATAGGATTGTTCTTGAGGAAAAGAAGAGGATGAGAGGATATTATTACCTGACAGGGAGCCCAGTGCGAGATGGAGCTTTAGGAGCCAGCAGGAGCCCAGAGCGAGGTGGATTGGGCACTAGATGGGAGACTCGAAAGGATGAGAGGTAACATCGCAGGGTGAGATTCTTTTGCCGCAGGATGATACTCTGAGCAGGTCTTTGGTCAGAGTGGACACAGCGCATGACGGAGGTGGGATCGAGCGGCCTGGCTCGACTCCTACATTTATCCATCCATGAGACAGCAGGCATGCCCCAGGACATGGGGGTGAGACGGATCACACTCTTAGAGATAGATGGAGGTCGAATATTGAGTCGAGATAGAAATTGTTAGAAAATATATCTCGAGATTCGATCCATATTGAGCTTATAGCGAGGTCCAGGATGACGAATGGAGTCCAACAAGTCCAAGAACAGTCCAAACGGATCCAAACGAAGAAAATACGTACGAAAGAAGATTGGAGTGGACGGCACGGTGCACGAGACGGTGGCGACCGACAGTGGCACGGTCGGGCCCGATGGAGACGTGTGCATGACCCAGTGTGCGGGCAGGCCCAGCACGGGTGCACATATGGGCCAGCCCAGCGCGCGTGTGCCCAGGCCTAGCATCCCTGCACGGTCCACCATGGACCGCGGGGCACTGGGTGGTCCATGGGATCGCATGGACCGAACACGCGGTCCACGTGCGGTTCAAGCTATTTTTTGCACGATCCGATAGCTTAAATCATAGCCGATCACGATCGGATGGATGAGGTTGATTCCGAGTTTGATCAGGTGATCAGTGGCTCTGATGTGCATGATCGGATGGCTCTGGTGCGAGCTGATCACGATCGGACGATCACGGATGATTTTAGGCTTGATTGGGGCTTTGTTTTCTAGTGTAACTGTGTTTTGGAGTTTCTGGAGTCTATAAAACTCTGATTGACGAGCCGTCAGTTATGTTGGAGAGCTGGTGACGTTCTGAAGGTGTAAAGAGATTTCAACAAAGATTTTAGAGAGCTTTTATGAGGATTTTGGGAGTTTTTCTTGAGAGACTCTTGTACAAAGATTGAGTGGTGAGTTCTTCTTATATTAATTTATTTTATTCTCTCATTGTGAAGCTTGCATGCCCCATGGAGGTAGGTTTGAGGTCGATCTACGTAGTTGTATTGTATTTTTTATTTTATTTCTTCTTTTTTCCTACTGCACCATGTGGTACCGGATCCTGGTGCAACATGACTCACTCACATGGTTGCCGCTCTCATACCACTTCATCATGTCCATGTGATGTTGCTGCGGCTCCACCACTACGGTAACAATAGGACTGAGCAAATAACCGAAACTCAAAGAAATTCATCCAATCTGATCTAATAAACATCAGTTTCGATCGGTTGAAAGACATAATTAGATAAAATTAGATTAAAATTTATAAAAAAAATTAATTGTCTATGGTTGGATTTGGTTCCTATATTTTTAACCTATATAAAATTGAATTCAACCGATGTAGTATTTCATAAATTTACTTTCATTTTGGGGTGGTGTCGTTTAGACGTCAATACTTCAGTTTAAAAAACATCCTGTCACTCATTTGAATTCATAAAAATATTAATATTGATGGAAGTACAATAATTTGAGATAATTCTAAAGTGAAAGCTTCAGATATGGTTGCTTTTAGATGAATTTTTTTTTATTTTGTACAGGTTCAAAAATAAATCCAAAATTTATAACTTATAAAGTTTAAATTTTTTTATATTAAATTAATAAAAAAAATAAATAAGCTTAAGTGGGTCAACATTGGACTTAAAATTAATATTGGGATAATATTAAAGTCTAAACCGATACAATCTACCTGAATCCACCACAAACCATTCACTTAAATTTCAAAAAATTTATACATGATAAATGATCAACAGCAGGTTGAATTTTTTTCAATCTGATTGGATTCGGTCGGATAAAATTTCTCTCAATCTAACCGAACCCGACCTATACTCAGCCCTAGGTAACAGAACAATGCTGGTACCATTGTGGGGATAATAACCCATGGCACTTGGTAAATTATTTGTTTGTTCTATCACATGAATTTTAAATCATCTAATAAAATATCATTATGTCACTGATTCAAAATTTTTAATTTTTTTTATTTAATTAAAATTATGAATGAAAATAAAATATATAATTAATTATGATTAGTTATTTTCAATCTCATTTTTATTTATTTTTTTTAAAAATCTTACTAATTGATATGGTGATGTTTTATGAGATGGTCTGAAATCCATGTAGGAGAATAGATCAAACCAACAAGACACCGCTTATGGACGAGTACATAATAAGGTCAAGCAGGACGAGAGGATTGTGTTTCATCCGAGGACCACAGGGGTTTTTGATTAGATTCGGAATTTAATGTGATGTTTTATGGTTAATGTTTTATGATTAGATTAGGAATTCAATTAGATTAGATTAGTACATATGGTGGGCATTCTCGTATCCAGACATGACCTACTATATTTTATGGTTAATGTGATGTTTCCATAAGAGAATGGTATAGGTGTGAGATTTGAGTTTTGTACAATTAAGTTCCTTGACAATTTGCACATGACGGGTTGATTATTGGAACCTTTTATTACAACCTTCGTTATGCTGGATACATCCGTGCCCGTTAATCTATCCTTGCTTAAACTTGCTAGAATTTCCATTTTTTTTTTTTTGGGGGAGAAGTTGGGTTGGGGCATGCTATGTGCGGGAGTTTCTGCGGCCAAGCCTGAGAAATGGGTTATAGGGATAACCTTGCAATGTTTACAGGATTCATATTTTGTTCTTTGAGATTACAATTTTACAGAACTGAACGAGGACCAATGAGGTGACCATTTAAGTTCTATAGCAGGTATCACTAGTAATTACCTCCTCTCAGTTTCTTTGGGCTGCATGTGCTGTTATGCGATATGAAGATACAATGGAGCACATTGCTAGGTGGGAGTTCTATTTGATAGTGTTTGGTTGGGTAATTCTAGATGGAATAAGAGCTTATTCTATCTTATTATTTCAAATAGATAAAAAAATGATGGTGGGCCATTCTGATTTAGCAATTCCGATTAACTCTCTAATTCTAAAATATCAATTCTATGGTGGATCATTGAATTGGTAATTCTAGGTCATAATGAGCACCATCTAGATCATATAGGATAACACTGCATTAATTGTATTGGAATAAAGGTGGAATACCAGATTTTCAATCAAACAGAAATCTAGAATAACAAGAATGAATAGCTATTCTCCGAGAATTCGTAATCCTATTTCAAAAATAAAATTTGGGTATTCAAATACTACCTTTGGAAAGAGGTTGCAGAAGGATAAGATGTGATATTTTTGGTAAGAAAAAACTTATTCTTAACCCCACCGGACTCATCAGGACCTATTAAGCTTGACTGCAATAACCGCATATGAGAATGATGTTGGGGAGTTTGACTCAACTGCGTCAGCCTACGATCAGACGCTCTAGGGATGTTGTCCTCTTCTGTCTAATAAATCTGATCCAAGCACTTCACAAGTGGAGGGAGTACCTAAGACTCCACATGGTGATGATGATTAATGGGCTTTCTTTCATCAAACTGATATATCCATTATGTAATACGTTACTAACACCCTGTAAGATTGCAGATTGCATCACGTTCTAGGCAAAAATTAACCAACACTCAGCATAAAATATTTACACCTAGAGTCTGGAGAGTGGCATGGATAGTACTGGATCAGCTGGCTGACTAATGGTATACCTTTTCATACTCTGGTTTTTCATAAAATTTACTAATCTTAAGGACCAAGACCTATTCCGATCAGCTGCTGCAGCTACTAAGCCGTATCTACTTCTATATTTTGATCTTAGCAACTGCGAGTCTGGTGGGATGATACTCGTATGCTGCTGGACCTATCATATCGCTCCAACACTCAGTTCTATGTTACACTACCCCAGTTCAGTTCGATGCTTCGTAGGCTCTGGACTACAGGCTTACACCGGCTTCTATCTCTGTAGTGTTGTTGCTACAATATTATATTTTTATTTTTATGTAATTGATTTTCAGTTCCAAACCTCTCCATCGCCATCCTCCTGCCCCACCACAATCTCCTCTTCTCCCCCATCCCGAAAAAATATTCATTGCAACGGTGGTATATACTATATCAAAGTTGTCACAAGTTAATCAAAAAATAAGATTTGGTGGCTAATGTGGGATATTATTCAGGATAAATTTTGAAGTATATGCACGATGGAGAGCATACAATCGGAAATCGATGAAATAGAAGTGATAATGGAGCATGTTATCCATCATGGCATTTGTGCGGTCCAATTGCACCTGGTGCATGCAATACCGAGGCCCCGCCGTAAGCTGTTCTCCTTCTCAAAATCTGCCTCATTCCTTACACTTCTAATTAATTTGTCTTACGGTCCTCCCTAGTTCATGATGCTTCCTTCACAAATGTCTTTTTTTGACCTGTGAACTGGACGTGGAGGCTAATAGAATCTTGTCACGTAGCAGCTCAATTGTAAGAATTTCGTGGAACGTGGATCGTACAATTGGAGGATCCACGTATGCTTATTAGCTAGCCTATGGACGCTCCATTGGCGATCCAAAGATGATGGATCCGCCCATCTGGGGTCCCCAACTACAAACGCATTGGCTGTACGTAATCGCCTGTTCCCCCAGTCGTTGGATAGCCGATCGTTCGTGGAGGCGCACGAATCTTATCGACGCAATCAGTTGATCGCGCATGACCGTCACGCGCACGCTTTAATACCATCACTCTCATATTTTCCAGCGATCCCTGATCTTTTGAAGTCGGTAAAAGAAGAAAAGGGGGTAACAGCAGTAACAGAGCGCGAGCGAGCGAGAGTGAAAATATCATAATAGAAAGAAGGTTGGGGAGGCGGCGGCGGAGGCGACCTGAGAATTCTCACAGCAAGAAGACACAGGAACGATGTGGAGAAGGGTTTGCTCGCAGCTCGCCCCCTGGCGATCCACCACCCCTGGCGGCGCCGCCGTCCGCAACCGCGCCGCCGCCGCTTCATTCATCTCCTCCTCCGCCCTCCACTCTTGCTTACCCTCCCCCTCGCCCTTCCAACAGACCGCCCCCCTGTTCTCCACTGATTCCGGTATCCATCTCTCTTCCACCCGATCGATTATCCTGTCGAAGCTTCGGCCCCGATTTCGTGATATTTTGCTTTCCCGATCCAGGTAATGCGTCCTTGAACAAGAGGGTGGAGGACGTGATGCCGATCGCGACCGGGCACGAGCGGGAGGAGCTCGAGGCCGAGCTGGAGGTAGGTCTTTCGTGACGTGCTTTTGGTGTTTGAGTTCTTGTTTGTTTGTTTTGATGTTTGAGGGATGATGGCGATCTGGGCCACTCTTCATTTTGCTGGTTTTAGGGGAGGAAGCGGTTCGATATGGATGCTCCGGTCGGTCCATTCGGCACCAAGGTCTGTGGTTTTTAATTGTTTTGGATTTTGTAAATCCTGAGATTCTGATGTCGTTGTTTTCTTTTTATTCGGATTTTTCTATTTTTTTTTTCTTAGCCTATTTTTTTCTCTGTGTTATTTCTTTGGGTTCTGAATTTTTCAATTCAGTTGCCTTCGTTAGATTCTAGTTAGATCTGGATGATAATGAATAATATAATTCGTGTCGTTTATATTCTTGGAATACTGTGTGTGTGGTGTTGGACGATTTTGTCAGCTGTTGGGGAACTTTCTCATTTTGGGTCATATAGACAGATACACGTTACTGGTATGTACTTTTCATGCTAAACACGAGGCATCCTTTGGAAACTTAAACATGCAATGAATCTTTCATAGAGGTTTCCCAATATGAATTATAGCCATTTCTGAGATTGGCTTGCTGGGTAAAAGTATTACTGTAAACATGTCAAGAAGTCTTTTTCACTGTCTGGGTAATCCCAAGAAACATGACTGTTTCTTCTTTGGTTTTCTTTGATTAATATAATGGTAATGTATTCAACAACTCTGGAGTCTAGAATATAGCTCGAAGTAAACTATTGGAATTCATAATGCCCGGAATAATACAAAACAGATACCCGTATGGTCCAGCTAGAGGCTGCACTGCACATTCATGGTGGAATAGAATGCATAGCATCTTTATCAGGCAACCGAGTTAAGTGTGTATGCTAGCATCTCCTTGCAATTATTGTAATCCTTTTATATACTTGTGCTCTCTACAGTTATAGGATTCTTTTTTGTATTTTTGTTAGGCAATCTAATCAAGAAAGAACTCTCTCATCTCTCTACAATCATTAGGATCAATTTCAATATTTATGTACTCTACAATCATGTATAATCATAGGGATCCATTTGCATATATGTACTTTTGACAATCACAGGCAATTATTAGGATCTATTTCCGTATTTATGTTTTCTCTCCTTAAATTGACTTCCATCATTTTACATACCCTATAATTGTTCCTAAGATCATAGGATTTGTATTTCTAGTTGTCCCAGAAATTATGGAACCTATATTATATGAGACTATATATATTTTCAAGGAATACAATAGAGATGGTAAAGTCATTCTTCCTAGCCAATTTTCTCATGATATCAGAGCATGACATCTAACACTCATCTCCGCTCCATTATAATTCATCTCGTTCTTTCTTGCATTGTATCATCATGAGCTTGTTAGAACAAAGTTGCCTCCAACATATCTGATGGAATCAATGTTGACAATGGTATGGGACTTCAACTTTCATTGTTTGCATCACTCTGATAGTCCAAGACAAGATTCACCATCTCGGTATCAGACTTTGTGGCGTTAACATCCTGTTATAGTATCGGTATCCTAGTACATGTTCAGTTCTGCATATCAAGATGAGGTTCATGATCGAAGGGTTCATAAAACTTGAAGGCCTTGATTATTATAAGACATTTGCACTTGTCTCCAAATTGGTCACAATTCATTGTCTTCTTGTCATTACTTTTAGAAAGAAATGACAACTCCACCAACTCGATGTGAGCAACACCTTCCTTCATGGATATTTTTATGAAGAAGTTTACATGAAGGTACCTCGTGGCCTTGCATGTAAGGGGGAGTCATGTTTATAGCTCCAAAAACTGTTTTAGGGTCTTAAGCAAGCTTTTGTAATTGGTTTGAGCCTTTGAGGGAAGTTTGCTCAAGCTCTTCACCAAGCAAGACTTCCCCAACTATATGTTGATTGGTTTGCATGTTCACAGTGGTCTTTGTTTATGTGGATGACATCATTGTTACATGTCTCTATCATTCATTCCTTTAGGCTTTTCTATAATTGCAGTTTCACATCCAGGATCTTGGCCCATTGAAGTTTTTTTGTAGACATTGAGGTTGTCCGGTCTCATGGTGGTATTTTGCTTACTAAGAAGAAATATACTCTTGACATTCTTTTTGGGATTGGTGTCTTGGCTCCAAACTGGCAGCATTTCCAATTGAGTAGCACCACCATCTAGCTGATGACACTAGGCAGTTCTTATCTGATCTTGGTCTATATCATTGACTTTTTGAATGGCTAATCTATCTCCACAATGACTCTCCCAGACGTCAATTGTCCCATCCATACCTTAAGTCAATCTATGCAGCAGTCTCGTGCTGCAGATCTTGATGTTGGTCATCGGGTCTTGTGATACTTGAAGGGTTGGCCATCTTAGTTCTTATGGCCTTCACCTTCTAATTTACAACTTTCTACCTCTACCAATTAAGATTGGGCTAACTATCCCATGACTATGCGTTCAACAACTGGTTATATTACTTGGCAACATATAGCCCCATCTTATGGCAAAACTAAGAAACATAGCACTGTTTCTCACCCTTCTGCATAAGTGGAGTACCATGCCATCGCTAACACCACCTGTGAACTTATGTGATTGCAGTACTTGTCGTTGGATCTTGGCATTGCTTGTCCATAGATGATGCAGCTCCATTGTGACAATCAAGTGGCCTAACATATCATAGCCATCCTGGTGTATCATCAAGTCAATGTTTCCTTGTTTCTATTGAGGTCCCCCATGGTTTTGTAAAACTTGATAGCCATCAAACCAGGAATATTACATGGAGGCTAAAGGTTTGGTATAGAAACCATGAAAAGAATATTTTAATAGGATGAATCTTGCCATTGTTAGGTGAAAGATTGCTAGGCAAGTGGGGTATATGAATATTGCTTACATTAATATGCTTGCCCATTTTTTCTTGAATTGATACTGGTTTCAACAGTGGCACATGAGTGTGTGCGCGCCCCTAATTTGCAGTTGAGAAGAAGTTTTTTCATGGAATTAGACTTCGAATATGAAATATCACTATTGTCTTTGACTTGCTTCCAACTTGGAGAAAGGGGTTTATTCATGAAACAACCATCCAAAACTCTTGAATTAGGTTCTTTTTATAGAAGGCATCATAATAGTCTTGGAGCAACATTCAATTCACAAAAGATATGCCACAAATTTGAACCTTAGATCATGTAGAAAAGTTACTGATTCTTCGAACAAATGGATAAAAATAAAATGACGGAAACTTGTAAACTTCCTCCCAGCTCCCAGGACTTGGTGTTTTGACTTACCAAATTGTCCAAACAGCATATCACCTCTTCTAATAAATGCATAGAACCATGTTGGAATCTTTGTAGAAATATTTTTGCTGCCAAGAGGGTGATTGTTTCTATATTTTAAGTTGCATATATATCATTTTTAGATATGGCTCAAGGGTGATGGCATATGCTTTAATGGTGTAATGTCAGATTCAACTCTACAAGTATTGCTTTATGAAAGAACCGAAGTTTTTCTACCAAAAAAAAAAGAGAAAAGAAAAGAGAAAGAGTTCAGGTAACTGTCTGCCAAATCATTCAAGTTTTCCTGTCACCTAGGAACCTGTTGCCAACTTTGTGGAGAAAAGCTGATTTAGGATACTTGGGGTAGGGCACACTGCTGTCATGTTACTTTTTGCAGTTACCTTGGTGAGAGGTATTAAGATTAAGTGGTTTCCTGTTGAAATAAATCCTAGTAAGAAAAAGTATTTTGGTTCCACTACCCCTAGTCAATCTCTCAACTTTCTTCATCCCCATTTGATGCTAAAAGATTGTGACATGTAAGAAGGATATTTTTGATTTGTTATTTGGGCCCATGATAACTTGGTTTATGTTAGTGGAACTAAACTTCTTAGTAATGACTGCAGTTCAATTTTGCTTGTCATCAGCTTTAGTAAGGAAGCTTGAGAAGGGTTTGTGCCCAAGTTCTTGCAAATATGCTAGGCATGTGTAATTGTGTATGGTCCATCTCCTGGTTTGATGCATTTCATGGTCGCTGCCTGGTATAGTTGTTGCTTTCTGGCACCTTATTGATGTAATGCGAAATATGGAGCTGTCTGGTATCTTGAATCTGCTGCTTTCCTGAAGTGCTAACTTAATATGCTTTTCATTATTATGTTTTTATGGTTGTTGAAGATTGCCTTAAGGATTGAGCATGATCAGTCTAAAATTGGATCAACATTAGAAATCATGATTCTCGTTATTGTGCTGAAAAATCCTATATTACCTCTGATTGATAAAGTAGACATTGTTTCACTCCATTAAGGTTGTTCTCCTTTTGACATCATTTTATATTGATGTATGTGGAGCACTCAGTTTTGCAGCTGAATCTTTTATTAGTTGTTCATCCATGGTATTTATGTCATGCATGTATCTTGAAGAGACTGGAGTGTGAAAGGAAACGAAAGTTAAGGAATGGCTCTTCTGGGCAGAGGTTAATCTCTCAAGTGTTTGTTTGGTTTTTTCTTTTTTGGGATAGAAGCTCAAGAGTTTTGAGGTCGAAAGGGGTAAAACAGTAATAGAACCATGGGTGGTGTCCAAGTGGAGGCTGGCCTCACAGGAGAGACCAGCGGCAGGACTCCTCTTTGAGAAGGTGAAAGTTTTGATGGAAAAAACAATAAGAGATGGAGTCAAAACAGGGCCTGTGCCTCACAGTAGAGGGAACTCTGAGTGGAGACTCATCCCCTGAGCTTCCTTTGTATATTAGTAGTATAGATTATAACTTCATCAAGGATGCTTGGATGCTTAACTGCCATATCCATACAATACACCCACAAGATGATGGTTGGCTAAGGAGAGGAAATTTGGAGGTGGCTGGTTGCTCTGACAATCCTAAAATATGAAAGATTAAATTATATCTCATCTAGATGGACTTGGCATGTCTAAAATCTTGGGATTATGGATCTATTTTCCTTCCCTTTGCATTTATTTCTTCTATTTCCTATTCCCTCTTTCCAGGCTCCCACATCTGTAAGATGTGAGAGTTATCACATGGTCTGCTTGTCAAGTGTCCAAGTAGGCTCTGCATGCCTTTTGTTACTCTTGATATCCTCGTATTCTTGTTCTTCTCAGCTAAATGTAGGATTTTGATTTGGAAGGAAAACAGATGCTGTGTGGCTATGCTATCTTTTTTGTGACTCCTTGTTCACATGCTTCTCAGTTTCGACAGAATATACTTTCCAGCATGCAGACATGCACATTCAGATGCTTCCCTTCAAAGGACAAAATGATAAGCCTCCTCATAACTTATAGTTTGTAAAAGTTTAGAAACAATATTCTTTTCATATGAATTCAAGTGTTGAATATAAATATCTTTTAGAAGGCATAAATGCTAAAAGAGAACATATTACTTGTCATATGAGGTACATAATCTAACACACTCTTTCCCCCTCCCTGCGCCCCGGCCCCCTCCTCTGTTCTATGTATGCATGCATATGTATGTGCACGTATAGTTGGAAGGTACTTAAGTATGTATGAATGCATGCAAGTTTATTTTAATTTAATCATTAAAATAATGCCTGGTTGGTGGAGAGCTGGATGCTTGTTCCCCAAGGTCTAGGATGGGTGTCTTGGAGCATTCTAATGCACCTCTGTAAAAGGAAAAAAAGCACTCTTTGCTAGCGTACGTCCATGGTTAGTGTGGTGTTTGTGAGTGTCTCAGCCAGCAGTGAGGGAAAATATGTCCTCTTCTTGTACTTAAAGTCATCCAGCATTTTTTTCTTAGTTTTCCTTTCAGTAGATGGTGCAGTTCTGTTATCAGAAAGTGAGATTGCATGTGATGGGAATTGCATCTGTTACCATCATGGTTGCTTCAGGGACTAAAACTAAGATTTTGAGGTTGTTCAAGAATTGATTGCGACAAGGGTAGGTTGATTGCAATTTTCTTTTGATAGTTTATGGAAAAGGCTTCTGAGTCAAGTTCTAACATTTGATGTGATCGAAACAAGAAAAAAGCACCATGGAGAGAATTAGAAGCATTATGAGGGATCAAATATTCCTTATTTTGGCAGCACCTTACACTGCAATCTATCAATTGCTCTGCCTGGCTTGTTCGTGGACCTGAATAAGAAGATTTAGTTGACATTATGTCTATTTGTATGTTGGGCATTTAGGAAGGGGGCTATTTTTTTATGTATCTGTTATTTTTCTTAAAGCCGAGAACATATTTTCACACATGCTATCGTAGCCAAGTGTCATTTTAAGGTGAGGGCACAGAATGGTTTTATGTACAATATGAAGTGAAATCCATGATTGAACATCTTAGTCACATCATATCTGGGAGTCCCTTGGCCACTTTTCTGCGATATTTGTTCGCCATGTCTATCAGGAGGCAAACAGCGTCGTAGATTGGATTGCATTATTTGTTGCCGATCATACCAGAGATTGGTCATGACGTCATGAAGATGTATGTCCATGGGCACTTCGTGATATTTTGTATTCTGATCTTCTAGGCTATACTCACACTAGAGTGGTGTGATCACCCGCTTGTATCAAAAAAAAAAAAAAGAAAACATCTTAGTCACATCTATTTCAAAATTTGTTTCATCACTGGATGATATAATGACAGAGACAGGGGACTACCATGAGGTAACGTAGTGGGTTTGCAATTCCTACCGTTTCCTACAGCTTCCACTAGTGTTTTCAGAGGATAAGGTATATCATTCTTCTAGAATAGGTTATATTCTCTTGCTGTTGGATATGTTATGTTCTTTGATATTTTATTTGGTTGGATATTGATTTATTATTTGTAATACCATGTTCGTAGAAAAACCTAAATTTTCTAATACTGGACCATATAAATAATCTTTTTCCAAATGATCACCTTTCTGCTTGAATATGAAACAAGATTTTGTTGAAGTAAAACTTTCTCATACTGTTTTCTGCATCTGAAAAATGCATTTTCGATCCATTTAGGTCTGCATTGCTCTATCATCAATTTTAAAAGTTGTTTGTTAGAATTTGCAAATGAGTCATACGACTGTTTAGAACATCCGACAAGGACAATTTAAGCCGATCTGCATTGATTTATGATTAACGCCCCAGCATTTGACAAAAGGTGTCAATATTCATTTCATAAGTGGCATCTTTCTTACAGCTGGCAGTCAGTATTATTGTAATACATTGTTAGTTATAGAGAAATTCTGGTTCTCTTATCTAGAATCCTGGATTTTATCACCCATTTTGCTTGATGGTGATCATATATTATTTGTCCTGGTGCTTGTAGAAGACCATTTTTCATTTTGACTTGGTGACCAAATAATCCTTGTTTGCTCTGTTTGTAGGAGGCCCCTGCTGTCATCCAGTCTTATTATAACAAGAGAATAGTGGGTTGTCCTGGTGGTGAAGGTGGTAAGTTGCTATAGCTCTGACAGTAGTATTTTTATCATTATTAAGAGCAAATTTTACCCATGACTTGCCTTTTATGGAAGAAGCGACTTTGGTGTCAGCTGAATTTTTCATTTGAAACTAATGTGTTTGCAGAGGATGAACATGATGTTGTATGGTTTTGGCTGGAGAAGGGCAAGCCACATGAATGTCCTGTGTGCTCTCAATACTTTGTGGTAATTGAGATGATTTGATTCTTCTAGCTTAGGTTTTTATGGGATTAGATGAGAGTCATATACACATTCTTCAATAGATGTTTTGTGTAATGGAAGTACTGACTTGTTTTGGTGCCTTTTCTGTAGCTGGAGGTGATTGGTGAAGGAGGGGATCCTGAGGCGCTTAGTGATGATGACCACCATTGAAATAAACAGATTTCTGCAAAATAAAAAAAAAAAATAGTGAGGCAGTCATTCTGATGCTGTATAGCAGCGAATGACTTTTGGTATTTTTGTTTAATCAATTTTCTTGCCCCGAGCATGGTGGTATATTTTTGTTTAATTAAGTTGTTTTTGAACTTGGTTTTTTTGAGCTTTTATGTCAATCCTCAATTAATAATAAATGGCCACATTAAACTCAACACTCTTCCTTGGTTACACTAAATCAATTTGAAACAGATTCATTCCATGTGCTGTAGAAATGCTTCAATGAATTGTGTTGGTGGTTGGCTGAATGGGCGAGGCAGCATATGATGTTGAAAGGCTGCTGGAGTCACAGCAACATATAAGTCACTGGCTTGGAAAATTTATTTGACGAGATGCACCAGGAGTATAGCACCTGACGTATCAAAAGTTGTTTTATATTTCTCATCGATAAATGTGTCGGTAGAATTACCACTTTAGACGTAGCAAAGGCTGCTTGTGGTAATTTGCTATCAGGGTTTGCAGTGTTTCATGTGGCTGACAAGATGGCATTTTGGTGGATGCGGCTAAACAGTTGTGTTTAATTCTTTGAATGCTGTCTGCAGCTGGAGCTTGGCCATCCGAGCACTTCAAAAGAATCTGATGCTATGATTAAAATCAGAAAATATAAGAATCTGAGAATGAAAAGTAGTCAAAATTTTGATAGAACATGGGAGCCAGAAAGGGACATGGGAGAGATTTATGTGGGAAAGGCAACAGGACTGTGAGGCGGCCGGGCGGGCAACTAGTGCTAAACGTGGGTGGGAGGGCAACCTCTCTGGTCCATCGTTGGCAAGGCCAGAGGAGGCTGGTTCTAGTGGCAGGAGCACTGTATCAAAGGTTCAGATTGTATCTTTCGCATGAAAGAATGATCGATCTTCCTTCACAACATCAGTTGTTGGATTGTGCTGTGCACAGATCTCAAGACATTATGAATGTTTTCATTCATTGATCTGTGCAAATCTTAAGGTGGCTATTGTGACATCCAACAATGACTCATGTGAAGGTGAGTCATTTTTTCGCATGAAGGATTGAGATTTTAAATTTATGGAATGAAATTATTTTGATTTTTTTATAAAATGGGATGCACCATTGTTTCGCATCATCCGGATATTTGCGATGGAGGATGTCCTAAAATATTTTGATCGAAATGCGAAGATGCTAATGGGATGGTCTTATCGTGATACATAAGATGATATTTTATCCCGGTATCTTATAGAATATTTTTTTAGAACATGGTTCCTTGTGAAAAGGTACAATCCTGTCCATTATCAAGAGTCTTGGGCACGGACTTGCCGGAAATGGTCATTGGTGATTCAACTCCGTATTACAGCCGCTAGAAAAAATGGGGAGGGAAGCTTTTTCGATGGACGTATGAGGTCCAAGAGGTCTATGGCTGTGTTCAAGCTAATGCACTCACTCAACTGCCTCTACCTCGACTTTCCTGAGAAAGCGCCAGGCCCAGACCAAACACGCTCTTCTATCATCGAGCATATTGGCCTATTACCTTTGCAGAGCCGTCCGGCACTTCTTCACCCATGCTTGCATGCCTATCAGTTCTCCTGCCCAAGTGGCATGATTACTCTTTTCAATATGCGTTATAAAATAATTATTGCCAATATACTTGTAAATCGCCTCAAGCCTGTCACGCCGTCTCTCATATCCGTTTGTGACAGGTTTCGTTCCATCTTGGACAACCTCCTCCTGGCACGTAAGGCCTCGCATTCTCCGCATCAAGCTCCTCCACGGCGGGGTCTGATGGTATGACTGTACATGCATGGAGTGTACCGAGTAGGTTATGCGACGATGGGGAGTCTTTCACCGCTAGATCCAGTAGGTTATGGCCTGTGCCATTAATCCAAGCTTCGCGATGCTAGTTTTTTTTGGTAAAAAAAAAAAAACTAGGATGCTAGTTAATGGCTGGCCATCCGCGTGGTTTTCGTTGAGGCAGGGGAGTCACGGTCCCCCTACCTCTTTATACCGTGTGCCGACTCTCCAGATCTGTGCATTAAGATGAAAATCGAGAGGCAAAAAGAAAAAAACATATGTTAGGAAATTAGGACTTAATTAGTATAGTTCGAGTGAGTTTGCCTAACAATAGTAAATCGAATGTGCAAGTGAGGCCTTCTTCTGTGATCTTTCAACAAACCTGTGGTGTTTGATTGGTAAATTGAAGTCCCAGGTTCTAATTGATTTGAAGGTTTAGAACTGCTAATTATAGACAAAGATCACAGGCCCCAGCTTTTAGAGCTGGCTTTGTAAATCCTATTCCTCGATCACCTTCAATAACATTGTGAATGAAAAGCCATGTTGCTCACAACAAATCCGGATGCCATTATGAGTTATCTGTCCACAATATGAGCAACTTTTGATGATTTATTTTCATGAAAACCTGATCACGCTATTGCTCGAAATTGTTAAGGTCCCTTTACTCCGAAGCAAAACTGATCTCGCTAATATACGTGCATTTGTATTTAACCAAAGTGGAGGCCTTCCTTTATCCAAAAAAGGTGGAGGCCTTCCAGAAAAGCTTTTTCACTTCTGTTTTATCTAATAGCTAAGGTCAAGGCCGCAGCCCGGAAACATGTTGTACACTGATTGTTATAGTCTCAATGTTTCTTTATTAAATTGAGACATCACGATTTTTTTTTTTTTTTTTTTGGGCGGGGGTTGGGGAAGAGGGTTGGCCACATCACATTCATGAAATGCCAAGTCATGAGAATGGACAAAAATCCGTGAGATAACATGGGCTTGGCTAAATTTGATTTCATGTTTTGCCACTTGATCATGAAAGATGTACCAAACGTTTCTTAAGCCTAAACGGGCAAAGTAAAACCTGCTCAACTATGAATGGTGGGATGAAATGCGGATTGCCTCGAAGTGGGTTTAAACAAATCAAACGTGCGTATGCCTTTCAAAGCCTGATTTAGGATGTCGAATAGCCACCAGAATTAAGCAAAAGCAATTTCGTATGGCGCTTGTTCATTTATCTGTTCTTACGTTTTGACACGTGAAATTAGTTCTGAGCCATACTCAGAAATCTAGACCCATTAGGAGAAAAATGTTCTGCCGCAAGTTTAGGGAGAGTGAATTTTCTTTCCAGGTGATTGGATATTATTTGAGTTGGTGATCAAATTTCAATCATCGCAGGGCCGATCAACTTACTGTAATTTAATTATCTCTCATGATATCCTAACAACTCAGCTTCATTGACTTAATTTGTAGGCATAATGAGTTAGGGCATTTGTCTTTGTTTGTCCCTCAAGTAATTTCTTACCTACAATAAGAATAAAAATAAAAATAAAAAAACCCGATCTACATGCCATCGATGGGGACATCCAACTTTATATACTCTCTTTGTGGAAAATTTTATCAATACTTGTTTACCATTTCAAAAAAAGAAAGAAAGAAAAGAAGAGCTTATGCAAGTCAAAACTCCAAATAAGCCATAGCTGCATTAACTCAGCTCGAACCTATTGTGTCAGGTGATGAATACCTAGAACCTGAAATCTTAATCATGGTTTTAATTCTAACAAAATCAAATGTGCTAGGCGATGCTGATTTGTAATGTAATGTCCGAGGTCATACTGCCTTGCAGCGATGATAATGCTAGCAAGGTTTTGCTGGATTATATTAAAGGTTTTTCAAGATTTTGCTGATTGGCAGGGTTCTGGATTAAGGTTTTATTGAAGCTATATATTTATATCTTCAATCAGCAAAACCTGGCTAGCAGGTAAGCTTAGATGGCGAGCATGTGATGGTGTCCATGTCTTGTACCCTTTTTTTTTTTTTTTAATTCGACCGTTGTGTTTAAATATATAATCAGTCAAAGCAAACATGCAATTGCCCTTCGCTGCGAGCAAACAGAAGCCAAAGGCACCATAATCCCCTCTCCAAGACGCTCAGATTATCAACATTGTAATGAGAAGGAAATCCATTCCTTTCTCTGGCCTATATTCTCCTGTGGTAACCTCCTTCCAATGCCATGGAGGCCCAAAAAGCCGCCGTCGTTGCTTGCATTGCAACCACCGTCCTTCTACTCGCACTCATACTCCTCTTCTCGTTCCTAGGAATATTATCCAAAACCCTCTTCACTGTCGTCGCCATCGCCTCTGCCGTGGTCATCGTGTTCACCGTATGGTTGTTTGTGCACCTCGCAATCATGGATCAGAGGAGGACGTCGGTGCCGGTGAGGCGCTTGGTTGACGTGGACGAAGGCCTCCGCCTCGAATATAGCTTTTTCCGAAAGGTTGCAGGGCTACCCACAAAGTTCTCCTACAAAACACTCGAGGCCGCCACCGACAACTTCCAGGCATTGCTCGGACGCGGCTCCTCGGCGTCGGTCTTTAATATCCTGGACGATTGCACGGCCATCACCGTCAAGAGGATCGAGGGAAGCGTGCATGGGGACAAGGAGTGCCAATCCGAGATCGCGGCGATCGCCAGCATCCAGCACGTGAAGCTCGTACACCTTCTTGGCTACTGTCTCATCCCCGGTGGGCCATACTTCCTCGTCTACGAGTTCATCCACAATGGATCGCTGGACAACTGGATTTTGAGGCACCAGGTTGCAATCGATGTCGCCAAGGCTCTCGCATACCTTCACCACGATCGCCGGTCGCGGGTACTGCACCTCGATATCAAGCCGGAGAACATACTGCTCGACGAGAGCTTCCGGGCAGTCGTGTCGGACTTTGGCCTGTCAAAGCTGATGGGCAAGGATCAGAGCCGGGTTGTGACGACGGTGCGAGGGACCAGAGGCTACTTGGCCCCAGAGTGGCTCTTAGAGAATGGGATATCTATAGCTACGGGATGGTGCTGCTGGAGCTCGTGGGGGGGGCGTCGGAATGTTTGTCTCATCGGAGATGGCGATAGGTCTCAGCGGAAGTGGCCATACTTCCCGAGAATTGTGGCCGAGAAGGCGAGGGAAGGAAGGATCATGGAGGTGGTGGATGAGAGGTTGATGGGAGGAGGAGGTGGAGTGGAGGAGAAGCAGGTGAGGACTTTGGTCGACGTGGCGCTGTGGTGCATCCAGGAGACGGGAAAGCTGAGGCCGAGCATGGCAAGGGTGGTCGACATGCTCGAGGGTAGGATGGCCGTCGACGTCCCACCAGAGACACAGATGATCGTTGTAGACCTCCTGGCGATCGACCAACTTGACGCCGACCATGGCCAAGTAGGAGTTCGTGGTGGTGCTGGGGCTGGGTACCCATCGGAGAGTAGGCACCCGATGCCATCGTCGACCCACTCGTTGGCTTTGTCAGCTCTATCGGGTCGGTGACACCATTTTTGGCCGGTCAAAATTGATTAGAAGATTGTCCTGAATTTCTTCCTTTTCTTGCAATTAATTGCCTAGTTTGTCAGAGATTTGTTTTTCTTTTTCTTCTTTAATTTCCCCTCTTCATGTATCTGTTGACTGTTGGGTTTGGACTACGGAAAAAATATTAAGGCCGGGAAAGTGTTTTAATTGGGCTGACCATTTAATATAGGTAATCTCCAGGTTTATTTATTATTCTTTGAAAGAATACTTAGCTACCTGCGGCGAGTATTTTATCGAAACCCGGTTATCTATGGTGAAGGGAAGTCTATGTTTTAAATGCCTGACATGTGCACCATAGTTGTCCTTGATTACCTCTGCTTGCTTGGAACCATATATATATATATATATATATATGGGTACCTGTTTTTAATTAACTTTGGAAGCATAGGTATCACCGTTACGTTACATAACAAACTTTTAAGTGATCTAGTTCCCATCTGTGGCGTCTTGAAAGCATTGAGAGAAACGTGCCCTTGTGTTCAATCTCATGAAATAGCTGCCTCTCTTTCTCTACATTGTCTGCAAGTGATACCCAGAGCCCTGAATCAACCATCCCTAGCTTTGATCCTTATCCCAGAGGTGCGTGCAATGGTTGGCTCTGACATTACAGCGTACCACTGAGACTCACCAGCCTACCGGGGCCACCCTGAAGTGGTGCTGGCTATCCAGCAAAGAGGTGCATATACCATCTTAACACTATCTTGGCATGGAGTAAACTTGATCACTAAATCAAAGGTGTCATATTGAGCATCTTGTCGCTACCAAACTTTAATGGTATGACCATTGCCACTTTGGACAAGGAATAGGTGTTTGATCTTGCAGGGCATTGACCTTGCTTCGACTCTCATTTATACTATGCTTCGATTTTGCGAGCAGTGGTTCAGTCTGGCCTGGATGGGGATGGATGGACATAGGGTACGATTGGATCGTAGGGCAACTGAATCACCCTCGTGTCCACAATTCAGCTGTGGGGATCTTAAACTAGAGCTAGTGGATTTTCTTATCACCATTTTCCCTGTTAAGACCACGTCTAATTGTTTTACTTGAGGAATGCCTATGACGATCTATGAGAATGCAAATTTGAAGTTATTACCAAAGAACTTAATCCTTCAAATTTTATGAACCTATCAGCCCTATAGTAATAAATACAACTTCATGTGACATATTAACATTGACCTCTTAATATTATCCCGGTGAATCGGATCACAAGTGCCTCTTACATTAACTAATTACAAACCCTCCTCTTTAATCTTCTTCTTCTCTATGCTACAGCCTTCTTCAAAAAACAGATATTTAATTAATTTTATAAGAAGCGCAATAGAATAGTGGAAATGGGTGATTTGTTTCTCCCTGTAGCTGAAGAGCCTCGGATGCTCTCAAAAAGGAGATTGTATTGCCAATTAATTCTTGATTGGTGCAAATCCATGAACCATGTTCGTTTAAAAATTTTCAATCTTTAATCTGAAGATTAGTGTTTGATAAATGAAGCTATCTAACATATCTATGTCATGCCTATATAGGTTGTCCAACTAGCAATAATTATTGTTGGTTTATGCAGGATCTTGGACGATTATATATATATATATGCCATGAAGATGCAGAGAACTTTCATTTTTTGGCGGCAACTTTCCTTGAAAAAGTGAGTTATTCTCTTAAAGCACCTGCGAAAAAAAACACTATGTTTATTCTCTTCTAACATTCCAACTATGATTAGTACCTCGATGGTGTCCATTAAAGTGCTGTCATCGGCAATTCGTTCACTTCCAGTTTTACAAAATAAGACGGACACAATTAAGTTGCTTGCTCAACAAATTATTAAATACATAACACTGTATCTTAATTTGTGTTGAATGGTATGTTGTTATCCACCATCTCCGCATAATTGGTCGAAATGGGGAGTCTAATGCGAGTCCAACTCCATTAGCAAGAAGAAGTATTGGTTGGACTAGGTCCACCAGCTCAGTGGACCAATCCAACCATTGACTCATTCAGGGACGTGCAAAAGCATAGATAGAAAAAGAAAAAGAAGGGAAGGGAGCAACATAGGTGTGTTTGACATGTCTCTTTGTAGTTGGGCTGATCTATTGCTGAATTGGTGGATGCGGTCAACCAATAATTTCCATTAGAAGAAAGGCGAGTTGACAAAATAAATGGGGTGCAAAATTTTCACGTAGTTTTTGCGAGTGGGAAAAACTGACGATTGACTTAAATAGTTTGAATAGTTTTTAATTTGCTCTGTAGGGTCGACCTATAATTCTTTCAAAAAGGTGCATGCCGAGGAGAATTTGATAAAAAGGCATCTGCCTTTTATGATAATGAATCACGATCTGGCCTTCTTTAAGAAAATGACTACAATGGCCTTGAGTTTCACTTCCCACGCGATCTTTCTAAAAGTTAATTTTGCCTTCATGTCTCTTTTTTGCAGCATCTGTTCCAAATTTTGTCTTGCTGAAGGTTTCCGAGCATAGCCTTCAAACACGAATGCATGCATTCATATTGAATGATAGCATAATTCCAAGCATGGCATTAAACGATTACGTGGCATTGATTTGTTAAGTGATTTTTTTTACCTAACCAGGTGCAGCTCACCCATTTCTATGCGTCTAGCACTCAACTGGTGCGAACTGCGAGCTGTGTGGGAGAACATTAAGAATGCATTTGAGAAAAGACATTTACTAGGTAACATTGCACACACCAACATCGTTTGGGTATCTTTCGCGCACAAAAAAAAAAAGAAGAGGATTCTCCTGTCAAAAGATGACTCAGGTGTCCTACCAACGACACATTTATACCATTTAAAAAAAAAAAAAAATGACACTCACTTCTATGATGTGTGAATTTGAACTCCAAAATAGCATTTGATCCTTTCCTTCTTTCAAGAAGAAAGCAACCTACCCTCAAGCCCAATGCATTAAATTTTCTACATTAGCCTCAAGCCCTCCATCCAGCTATATTATAATCTTTAAGTCCTTATATTGGTTACATATAAAAGAAATACTGATCTGCATCGCACATGAAACTAGCTGGACGTGTTTATTGCTGACAAACTATTAATCGGCAGCATCAAGCTGTTAGTCTCATGCTAAGAGCCTCGCCTACCGGATGGCTGCATTTCTCCAGTTCAGTTTTGGGTCTCCATCGAACCGAACCGACTTGTTGACTGTAGCGGATTCTGGGGGGTTTCCCGTAAATAAATAACGAGGAATCAAGGCCAGGGGCAGGCGCGGAATAAGGGGGGGAACATGTGGGCAGTTTGGTCCGGACCAGCACCAGACTTCTGTGACGATCCGGTCGGCCATGTGATTTTCGATACTTTCAACCCTCTCATGATGGGCGGCGCGGCGGTTCTGCCCCATTCCCAGTATCCTCTCTATCCCCCTTTCTCTCTCCCCACCACCACCACCTGAACGCCGACCAAATCATCAAGCGCGATTGAGAATAGTGGAGGGGGAACATTCAAACGAAGCAAAGCAAAGATCATATGCTTCTGGTCTTTCTCCTCAATCTCAGGTTAGCACCCTAGTTTCGAAGAGAAAAGGATCAAAAAATTAAAAGAAAGGGGCGCTGTTCTTTTACCTTTTTTGCTAGATACCATCGTCTATTCTTCTTCTCTCTTAGATCTTTATTTTCGATGTTATCGTGGTCTGCTTTGAAGCGTGCCGTGGTTCTTGGGTGCACATTATTAGGCGAACAAGAAATAGCAGTCCGATGTTTTATTAAAAATCTCGTCCTGATGCTTTTTTAACAAATGCGTCTGATGTAAATTTATGATCTTTTTCAGTGCTGCTGTTTTCTCTTTCTCAGATCATGTTCCGATTCTTGCATACCCATCTTGTGATCAAGAAATAGCAATCCGATGGTTTTTCTTCAAAATATCGTTGCTTTCGATTTAAATTTATGATCCTCGTAGTTGCCCTCGGGTTTTATTCTAAATCACCTTTGGGTTCTTGACTACCCAGTTATTAAACGATCAAGAAATGGCAAGCCGGTAACCTTTTATTCATAAATTCTTGATTTGATGCTTCTTGTCGACGGCAGTCATGTAAATTTATGATCTTCTTTAATGGTTTTCCGTTTTTGCATCATCTTATGATTCCTGGGTACCTTACTATAAAACAAACAAGAAATAACGATCTGATAGGTCACAGTTTCGAATATCCTTGACTTGATGCTTTTAATGTGTTTATGATCTTTATTAGTTTATTTATACCGTCATGTTGCACTTTAAATCATCTTTTGGTTCTTGGTTAGCCATCTATAAAACGTACAAGAAATAACTATCTGATGGCTCATTGTTTCAAACATTATGGGTTTGATGCTTTTGCTTATCCCCGCTTCCCATAAGCATTGATTCCTGAAACCAAATCTGAAGAATCAAAAGTTGCTTTCTTTTCCTCCTTTCCCCCTTAGTGTCTCGTTGGCTTTACATAGCATGCATGTATATCAGTATCTCTATCCATAATTCCTCTGTCTCAAAATAAAAGGGGTTCTTTTCTTTCCCCCTTCCTTTTCTTTCCTTATTTAGAGTCTTTTGTCCTTTTCAAGTACAGCTCTTAGTTGGTGTAGATAGACATGCTGTTGGAGATACTTATTCATGGGTTCTTATTTCAAGTCCCTTCATCGCAAGTAGGTATAGATAGAGAAATCAATTGGGTGCTTCTTTGTGCAGGGAGGGTTGGTTGCAAGCAAAGGGGTGTTGGGATCTTGAGGGCTGCTTTTCTTGCCCTCAAGATGAGCTACGGGAGCAGCTCACTTGCTTCTGGTTTGGTTCATTCCTTTTCTTCATTATTAGTCAATTGGTTTTTGATTTTGTTTTTGGGTCAATGGTTGTAGTGAGTGGGATGTATTTAATGCTTTCGGTGGTTTAGTGCATTGAAGTTGGTTAGTGCAGGTGCTAAGACTGCTGCAAGGCCTTTTGAGTATGGAAGGACCCATGTGGTCAGACCAAAAGGAAGGCACCAGGCCACTATAGTGTGGCTTCATGGCTTAGGTGACAATGGAGCAAGGTATTTATTGCTCTTTCAATATTGATACCATTGTCTTTAATTTGGTCGACTTGATGACTACTGTGGCTTTCATGCTTTTGGCAATGACTGTAAAAATCTTCTGCTTTATAATTTGAGCCATTAGATTGCATCACATGAGTGCCTTAGCTGTGTCTAGTTTCAATCTCACATCCTGATAGGAGTATGGTCTTCATTGGCAATATAGCTGTTGATGGTCTTATACAAGCTGTGACACAAAGCTTGGCTGCCATACACATTACACTTCTCTGTCTAGATTAGGTGGCTGCTAAAAAATGTTTTGAATCATTGTGTCTTTAGCTTTATTCTAAGCTGTGCTTTTGATGATTATCATGTTTTTCATGTTCTTGTTCCCTGAACTTGTACCTGGTATCGCATTCACTCAGATGCTTAGCATGTCTTATTATTGCTCGCTGAAGCATATGCATGGAGAGGAGTGATTTTCCATTCAATGCCTAAAGAGGGAATAGAAGTTTGGGTAATGTTGATGCCCTATTGCCATTACATAAGGTATCATGTTTACTGTATGGAAAGTACTTCTGTTTGTACGAGGCTTCCATTTTGATTGGTTCAACAAGAAGAGGTCAATAAAATGATGAATATAATAAGAAATACTAAAAATTATTTTCTTTCTCAAATTTTTTCCTTTTCTGTTATTGCTGGGCTGGGGTTGGTCATTCATAGATCAGACAACCAAACTTGTCTGATGGCTAGATTCTGGAACCGTTGAGTTAGTAGCTTGTGTTGTAGCTGGCATATTAGATTTTTCATTTGTCTTGGTACTTCTTCTAGGTCCTAACAACACATTAGACATTATGAGAAATTTTAGTACTTTGTTTAGTGTTTTGCTTTCTGTTTCAGCTTGCTGTCTCTCAAAGACTCAAACACCTTTTTGCACATTGATGAATTGCAAATATCAATTTGTTTAACTTGTACATTAATACACCATTATTTGCAGAAATAAGCTTATAAACATCAGGGCTGGTGTCAGTATCAGGTTACTTGTTGTTCTGTTCTCTATTTACTATCTTGTTGGTCTAACTAACTGTTATACTTACATCCTATATAATGGACTGTTTTCCTGACTTACCGTCCGTTGTTCTTTTAGTTTTAGTGACATGATAATTCTTAACTTGCTCTAGACTTCAGAATCCTCGTGTTCATAGCTATGTATATTTCAGGTCATAATTTTTTTACTTTAAGCTATTTATTATTTATCATATATATTATAATTTCTTTGAAGAGAAGAGTTCCAAGTCAAATTGAATTGTTAACACATAAAAGGCATGATTTCACACAGCTTCTCTCTCGATATACTTAAGGGTTTTAAAACTATGAATAGACTAACTGTCCAAATAGAAGATCATAGCCACATTATAAGCTTAATATATTAGCTCAATATGTCATGGTGGATTTTTATAAAAGATGATCCATGGTTGAATGCAATTCATTCTTCTCTTTTTGTGCAGTCTCTGCCCTTGAAAACATGATCCACTTTTTAGCAAATATATCTACCAAAATACTGAGGACCAATAAAGCAAAAATGTGTCAAAGGACTATCTTCTCTCCTTCGTATGTTCTGAATTCTATCATGGGGTCTGTGAAAAATTTGCAATAAACCCTGTATCCTCATAAGGTGAATAAAAAATGCATCCTCGTGCTTTCTTTAAGGTGGCTGATGTGGATTGTGTTTACCACCCCCCCCCCCCCAAACAAAAAGAAAAAGAAAAAAGGTCAGCCTAATCGACCTGTTGTGTTGTTTTACTTTTTACTAATAAGCTTTGACAGAGACTATCTTCGACAAACTCAGAAATCTACTTCTTATTTAATTGTACATTCCATGTAGTTTGAAAAAAATTCTGATGGATTCCTTCCTGATATCGTTGCATTTTGGTTCTTTCTTCTGCAGCTGGTCCCAACTCCTGGAGACCCTTCCTCTTCCCAATGTAAGAATAGGAAATATCATATTTTTAACTTGTTTATCAGTTTTATCTAAGATGACCTAGACATTTCTCTCTAACCCCTTTCATCTTTCACCATAAGAAGCTCATACATCCTTGTGTAATTTTCGTCATTTGTTGGGTTTCTATTATAACCTTCGTTAGCTTATTCACTTTTGCAGATTAAGTGGATATGTCCAACAGCCCCTACTCGACCTGTAGCTGTCTTTGGTGGATTCCCTTGCACTGCATGTGAGTTCACTAGCTCAAATACAATATATACTTTGGAAATTTATTTCATTATTATTGTGAGCTCCCAATTTATGCTTCATATGACCTTGACCATATGGTTACCACTTCTATATACGTACTTATAAGTAGAATGCCTTACAGTTAATGTTAGAAGGCGTTATGATGTAATTTTGATGGCGATCCTTCTATTTTTCTCTTGAATTTTAGGGTTTGATGTTGGGGACCTGTCGGAAGATGGACCTGATGATGTTGAGGGAATGGATGCTTCAGCTGCACATGTTGCAAACCTGTTATCAACAGAGCCTGCTGATAGTATGTTTCCAAGGACAAAGTTGTTGGAATCTTTTTAAGTCTATGCATTTTTTTATATGTTAAATTTGTTCAGAATTGGTGTCATCATGTCTTTTAATTAGTCATGCAAAATGGTCTGGAAACTTCACATAATGAAAGCACTCCTTAATTACTTTCTTTTTGGGATATGAACCATGCAGAAGGAGGTTATAGAAACTTAAAGGGTGTCACACCATCAAACCTCATGAAAGAAATGAATGTGAAGCCCTGATTGGCGTGTCTTCATAAAATCTTCTTAAAAGTTCAAACATGTGCATCTGTGTCGATAAATATGATGCATTTCAATTCAATATGAACCATTAATATCACATCTGTTGCATGCTCTGCTCTTTTGTGTTTGGATTAGTAACTGACTTATTTGAGCTGGTTTCTACAGTCAAGATTGGTGTCGGTGGCTTTAGCATGGGTGCTGCTACTGCACTCTATTCTGCTACTTGTTTTGCTTATGGAAAATATGGAAATGGCAATCCTTACCCGGTCAACTTAAGTGCAATTGTTGGTCTAAGTGGCTGGCTTCCTTGTTCTAGGTCTCTCCTATCATCACTCACCATTATTTATATTTGAGTCTAAGCAAGACCCATCTGCAATAACATTCTTCTATTTTCTAGGAGCTTGAAGAACAAGGTGGAAAGCTCTCAAGTGGCTTCAAGACGAGCTGCCGCCTTGCCACTTTTGCTTTGTCATGGAAGAGGTATTTATCCATACAGCATAGACAAAGAAACAAGTACTATATTCTGTTTTTTGCATCTCCACTTACATCAACTAGTGACCTTTTTATTTTAATTTGTTGATTAGTTGTTTTTCCCCCCTAAGCAGGATAAATCATGGAAAAAAGGGGAAAGAAAAAGCAGAAATTTTTGTCAGTAACTTGTTGATTGATGTGTGATATGAGTTTGAGATGAGACCCCAGAAAATTGATCTTATATCGAGTAACAATCATGATTACCTTACATGCCTATGATTTGGAACACAATGTAAAGAAATTCTGTTAGAATTGATTAATTCATAGTTGAGCCTTCAAGATGTACAAGATTATGTCCGTGCTTGCTAGCATAAGTTTAGCCAGTGGCAAAGCGAAAATTTCTTGGGCCAGGGAGGTGGCAAAAAGTAATAGATGGAGAACAGAATTTCTAAGTAATAACCACTGATCTTTGAGGCTATTGACATTGCCTAAACGAAACACGAACTAAAAGGTTTCCGTCTCGGATTAGATAGATGATATACTGATATTATGTATCTTTAGCAAACTGACACCAACAATTAGTGTTAAATGAATATATTGAATGCTGAAAGAAAGTTCTATCAGCTCTTACTGTTGAAACAAGAAGAGAGTGGAACTTGGATCATAAATCGGGTTTAATAATGGAATATGCATATGGATCACTACTATTACGATAAACTATCATATTGTGAGATGTAATCAATTTGGCCATTGGCATCATTGCTTACCACCAGTATTAATTTTGATCAAGTAGAAAAGCAATTCATGAGGCAGGGTTCAAACTCAAAATTCCTACAGATTTACATATGATAGAACAAGATCATAGAAAGGGTTTGATGAGGGAATCCTAGTACTATGATCAAATATCATATTTGTAAGAATAAATTTATTTAGTTCTTTGCGTCATTGCTTACTGTAGTTGTTAATTTTAATCAAGTGGAAAAAACTGTTTTTGAATGGGGATGGAGAACAAGAGAAGATAAGTGATTGATGGAATTTTGATTTGCGAATGATGATCTTTGGGGCTATCGACATCATTGAAACGAACTACTAAGTGGAAGATGTTTATCTCAAACTAACTTTAAAGGTTAATAATATATATTTATATATTATAGGAAAATGACACTAAAAGGCTAATGCTAAAAGAACGATTTGAATGCTCCAAAAACATTAAATTAACTTCATCAGTGGGTATCATTGCGATCAACAGAAAGTGGAATTAAGATCATGAATTGTGTTTTTAATAAGGACCATCCTCTACAATGATAAGACATCATATTGTAAGCTGTGTTCTAACAATGCACTTGGATAAATATCAGACACTTGGATACTTGATGAAGTAATATGGTTGCCACTTTTAGAGATTGGCTGAGAGTTGAACTCTTCTAACAATGAGTTTGACACTCTATTTTTTGTTATAAGTATTTGTTCTTTTTACTGATTGACCAAGAATACAGCTGTTAAAATAATTTTTGAAAATGTTATTTTTCTTATATCCTTCAAACAATATGGGAAGTTTGAGTAAGAACATGTATGTGAAAGACCTTAACAAACAATATGTTCTTAATGTTTCTTTTAATATGTATTGCTGTATCTCTTTTGTCCCCCTCTTGCTGAGTTGAACACTTGGCTACATGTCCAAGTCTGATTCTCATCTCTGTGCCCGTGTAGCATTCCTTGCCATGCTGTTGATTTTGACCAAGTAGAAAAGCTTTTTCAAGGAAACATCCAATACTAATCTACATCTGGTATCTAGGCCCGATTAATCTGCATCGAATCATCTTTTGACCAGGGCAACTTGACAACAAACCCAATCTGATCACCTAAATATTTAGTAGATCAGAGCTGGGTTCAACCCAAGTTGGCAATTTCCCAATTCAAAATGCTTAATACATTAGTACAGTATAGTAGACATACATAATATTATATACAAAATGCTTAATACAAGTTGAACTCTAAATCCACTGACCCTTTTTTCTTCCCTACCCCCATCTTCTCCTTAACAACCCCCCACCCCCCTCTTTCCCTCTCACCAACTGCTAATTGTCTCCTCTTGTCCTTGCCTGCTGTTGGTGCCTCCCACAAGTTAAACCTTAAGGCCCCATATCCCCTCTAGCATCATCTGTCCTTATGCCCATTCCTGTCACCCTCATCTGCAATCAACCCCATAACCTCCGTCCTCACCCTCCACCTCCATCAATGCACCAACCTGCATCCTCTGCTAATGTAGAGAGCTCAGGATCGATCACATCTATAATATCAAAGGATCTGAAAATCATGTTGCATAATCAATAAGAGCTAACAATCTACCAAATTTGAACTATTGCAGATGATCGTTGTAGGGAACAATTTTTTTATGCTCTTGAAACAGTTATTGTCATGATTTAGGCAATCCCTCATGCATACGAATAATTGAGTTAGATACAGAGAACAGAGATGGATAAGAACAAAGGAGCAAAATTCATTATTTAATACCAAAATTGATTGTGTCCTCTTCTTTCCCTTTCATGCCTGAGACGTAGTAAGACTTTCTGAGAATTCTTATTTAGCAAGGAGACGAGAATCAATTGCTTATCAGTTTGAAGCAAAAAGCTATTGTAATGATTTAAACTTTCCACACCAAACCTAGAACCCATAGTAGGACGTCTAGAAAATAATCCCACTTAAAGATAGGACATAAAACCAACTTAAAATAGCCTAAAGGTCAGTAAAAATTGTAAAAAATATAAATAAAGCAGCTACGTCTATAAGCCATTTTTTACAGAAAAAACCATAAAGCTCAATAAAAAAAACAGATAAACTGAAAGTAAACCGAAAATTGGAAATAACTAAAAATAATATAATTTAAGCCTAAACTACATTTTAAGATGTCTCTTGCTCATTCCCAAAATAGGCTGCAATCTTAATGAGGTTAGTTTTTGTTTTCTGAAAGTAGGGAACCTTAGATCCGCTGATAGGTTGTGTTTTATAAGGCTTAATAGTCCAATATATTGATGTATTGTGGGTCCATCTTTTTATGAAAAATGAAGAAAGCATGGCTTGAAAATGTTGTATGTGACCAAGGCATAGAAGCTGATAGGTTGTGTTTAATAAGTCTCCATAGTCCAATATATGATGCATTGTGGGGCCATCCTTTTTTGAAAAAAAAAAGAAAAAGAAAGCATGGTTTCAAAATGTTGTATGTCACCAAGGCATAGGAGTTTTTGACATTATTCCTTTTGATCATGGAAAAAGCAATTTTAACTTTTTGGAAATAAATTATGTTTTCCTTCGATCATGTATTTTATGCTTATATATACACATGCAAGTTTGCAGCTTCAAAGTCAGGCCGTAGTCTCTCTTAGAATCTATTGTTTTCGGGTTTTGAAGGTCTTAGGCCAAAGGGCAGATTTTGGCCAGTTGAAGTTTCATAGTCTGATGCCCCTTCTCTCAATGAAAGTCTAGCAAAATCAAGAAAATCATCATAGAGTAAACTAAGATTTGTGAAGCCCTCTGCAAAGGCTTCTTCGGCACTTGAACCAGATATCTAGATGCAGTTCATTGAGCATCACTCAGAAAAGAATTTCTTCTAGAAGTCCCGCTTTGGCAATTCTGAAACATTCAGATGGAAGGATTTAGCTCATTAGAACTTAAAAATTAATGATGTAGGCCAACCCAAAATCCGGAATTGAGGAATGTAAATTTGGAAATTTAGAGTCCTGTGATGTGGTCCATAGATATTTTGCTCCTTGTCCTTCTCAAAACTTACCGCCTTTGTCCAATTCCAGTGCTCTGATTACCTAAAGGCTGCACAATCCCAAGATTTGGTTGATATCAAATGCAGTTTGATTTTCCTTACTGTATATGTGGGAAAAAATCCTAACGATATATAAAAGCAGCTACATTTCCCAACTTGTCAATTCCCATAACATATCTAATTAGATTTCTTTGCTTAAAGACTGAAACATTCTAAATTTTTATTTAAAAAAGTTTCTAATGTTGCTGGACTCTCATAAGGAGTCTGAGGCGGAGTGTCTCTTCAAGCTGGTATTTCTATGACTCTATGCATACTAGGAGTCCCAAATCCTCTGAAGTCCAAATTCATAAAGATTTATTCATTATAGCAAACCATAAAAACTTATCTAGATTAACAACGTAATATAGCAAATCAACCTTAAAAATTCATAAAAGTGATATTAGTAGTGCCTAATTCATCCATGCTTAAATCTTTTTAAAACTCATCCAATCACTTAAATCTTTAACAGCCACATGCATTCTAACTAGCAAAGGGAACTGATGGCAAGTTTACTTAAATATGAATCTTAGAGTGCTGCAATACTTGTTGCTTGATCATCTAGGAATCATAATTCATCTTAAGCATTATTGAGGCATGAAAACTATGAATGGATCCTTAAGTAAGCCCTGGACCTTTTTAAATAATGATTTCACTCTCAAGTCTTTCAAAAAAACATAGCTCAGCTGTTTGCTGGTTGGTACCCTTCCTCTCCAAGTGAGAGGTCTCAGGTTCAAACCTGAGTGGACGGGAATTTTCAACCACCGAAAAACCAAATGACTGTAGTGTTTCACTCTCATTTTTTTTCATAAATAGTTTGATGGTCTGCTATAAAGCTATAGATAAGCATTACTCTTATTTCTAGAATAAATAATTGACTTGGTAAATTATGAGTTCTTTGACTCACTTTGTACATATAGAGCATTATATAAAGCCTACTTAGTGATTTTTGTTTTCTTTGGGTGGGGGTAAATACAGGGGACGAAGTTGTGCTTTATAAACATGGAGAGAAATCTGCTGAGGTGCTGAGATCTAATTTTCAGAATCTTACTTTCAAAACTTACAATGGGTATGTTGTAGTTTCTTGCAGTGTTTTGATTCTGTTGACCAAACTTGGCTGCATTTTTATGTTTAGGAAATTGAACCTTTGCAGGCTCGGCCACTACACAATTCCTGAAGAGATGGAAGATGTCTGCAAGTGGCTTACCGCCACCTTGGGGCTTGATGGATCTTGCTCATAAGTGCATCCATCTTTGATTTTGGATAATACTGTGGAATGGGGAAAGCAAAGATATTCTATAGCTGTAATGAATAGATTAAATTATGGATAATATTAGATGTGTTTGGGGCATATGATATAGCTGCTTTCGGTCATCCTAGCATCTTCTGGTCCTGCATTTTATTTGGAAACTTTGTCTATATGCACGCTCATAAACATTAGTGGTTGGATGGCATTGGTATGGGTATCCTTTAAACATCGCATAATTCAATTTCCCTTTCTGAGAATAGCTTTTGGATTCAGATTTCAGCTTTAATTTTGTTTGTTTGAACTGGATTAGTATTTATTAGTACAATATTTGCAGTTGTGACTTGGATATTGTAGTACTACTACCACCACTGATAAATAGCTTCATCTCTGTTTTGGAGGGCTTATAGTAGAATATTAAAAAGACTAGCTTCTTCTCCGTTTTGGTGGGGGTTAGATGTAAATTATGCTGTTTCACGTTTATTAATGCGTTTTTACCGTGCAGGGTATGAGCACTTGCACGTTGGCGTTATGTCCTGTCATTTCAGGATGTTCAAATGGTGTTTTCTCTATTCGCATTGCTCAGATTATATGTTTATTTAGCTTTTCTACGAATGGTCAAGTTATTGGTTACTTTCTGAACCCCGCTAGCTGCTTCAAAGATAGACGAGGGCCAGATGTATCGAAGCAACTTCAAGTCAGCTTGACCAATTAGCCGGAGAATCAGCTTGCCCTTTCCATCTTGCTGCTCTAGGTAGAGTCTGCAATTTACAGGAAGGTGGCTGAGATCTTTAGGGGTGGATACGGATTGGATTGATTAATATCGATATCTGTTCTATCATAAAAAAAAATTATATTCATATCTATCCTGTATTGGTCTTTTGGGTCGGATGGAATCGGAAAAAATAGAGATATATGGATGGAATAGAGATATCCAAAATCCCTCTTCATCAAAAATCTCAAGCTCCTTCGATCAAAAATCTTATGTATCTCTGATTCAATAGAAGTGAAAAGCAAAAAAAGAAAATCAATTTATTGGGAAAATTTTATCTTTTATTTTTTTTTTCTTTCTTTCTTTTGATTTGCCTGCACGACTCTTAATCGGATAAAAGGTTAGAGGTTAGAAGTGGCCGAATATGAAAGCTTAGACGATGGCTAAAGTTTTGTTAGAGCCATGGACACCATCTTTCCCTCTTTTGTTGTCCAGCTAACGGTCCTCCGAGCTCTTAAATCCATATCCCCAAACGGTGAATGAGCAGATGATGCTCGATCCAACAAATAAAATCCTAACTACCCCTTCTCTTGATCAAACAGTCTCGATCCTGCTTCTTCTTTACCATCAATACCCTCTTTGTCCAGTACTAAGCCTACCAACAAGATCTCGCTGCTTCTTCTCCATCATTGGCATCTTTCCCATCCACCAACAAACCCCTGTTGGGCCGCCGTTAGGATTTGGGTATCCAAGTGTGGGTGGGGGGGGGGGTGGAGACCCATTGGGCCCCCACTAGGATATGGGTGTTAAGGCGAGAGGGGGGAATGGAGACTCGAGTAGTTAGGATTTTGTTGAATTTTATTGAAACGAGAGAGTGAGATGTTTTATTTCAATAATATATATCACGACAACTATATCATTATCCGCTTTCGATCCGAATCTATTTTGGATATTATTTTTGGAACATGTACCAAAGGATGGCAAATGAAACGGGTCGGGTCGGGTCATAAATGGATCGGATTAGAAAATGGTCAATCCAAATCCTACCTGTTTATTAAACGGATCAAAAATTCAAATCTGAACCCGACCTGTTTATTAAACAGGTAATCCAATCTGACCTGTTTAATCCATTTATTAAATAGATCAAATTAGGTTAAACGGATTAAATAGGTTAAACGGATTAAGTTAAATGGGTCAGAAACAGGTTAAACGAATCTTAAATGGATTAAACAGATAAACAGATCGGGTTAAATAGATCAGAAATAGGTTAAACAGATTAAATGGGTTATCTGATCTAAACCAACCTAAATATTAAACGGGTTAAACAGATTAGATATCTAAAACTTATATCCGACCCAATTATTAAACGGATTAAACGGGTCGATTTGTTTATGACCCGAGCCCGTTTAGTCTAAATCCAAATTTGTTTATGGCGGATCGAATACGAGTCGGGTTGGCAGGTCAGATTATATTTTGCCAGTCTTACATATACTCATCCCATTTCTTAATAAGATTGGATAAAATCCATCTCATTCGGATTGGGTTGGATATCCAATAGATCAAAAAAAAATACCACCCTTAGAATCTTATTCAACCAATCCATCTATATAATAATAGTAAAGCAATATACGAGTATGAGGGATGGCATTCCGTATTGACACGTAAGATTATAGGATAATATCTCACAATGCCATATGTCAAGTTTTATTTTTTTATTTTTTAAATAAAAAATATAAACATAAATAGTATGATAAAAAAAACTATCTATATAATAATAATAAAGTAATATACGAATATTAGGGGTGATATTCCGTACTGATACATAAGATTATAGAATAATCTCGCATAATGCCACGTGTCAAGTTTTATTTTTTTATATATTTTTTAAATAAAAAATAAAAAAAATCATAAATAATATGATAAAAAAAATCTATATAATAATAGTAAAACAATATACGAGTATTAAGAGTGACATTCCATGTTGACATGTAAGATTATAGGATAATCTCCTGTAACACCACATATCAAATTTTATTTTTTATATTTTTTAAATAAGAAATAAAAAATACAAATACAAATAGTATGATAAAAAAAATCTATCTATATAATAATAATAAAGCAATACATAGATATTAAGGATGACATTCTATATTGACACTCAAGATTATAGAATAATCTCTCACAACGCCATATGTTAAATTTTATTTTTTTATTTTTTATATTTTTTAAATAAAAAATATAAATATTAATAGTATGACAAAAAAATAATACCAAATACAATAATTTTCATTGATTTGAGAAGTTAGCTAGATCCTTTTGATCTCATCATAAGATTAATCGATGAGAATAATTTTTAATATAAAATATTATTATTATTATCAATTAAATTTTTGCAATGTAAAGATTGAATACTAGTTATCTGTTTATAGTTACAGTAGTTTTAAAGAGTGGACGCCAATTACACCACCTATGGGAAGAGTAGTTTATTTTCTAAGAAACTGACTTACCACAAGGCCTACCCGAAACCGTTCCTATAGGGTATGCACCCGAAACGTATTGAGGCTTCTGCTGACAAAACAATAACCTTCAATTTGATGCCAGGTTTGAGCAGCATCGTCCCAACAATGGCAACCACTTACTTCTGCGGCTACATTCATCAAAAGCACGTCTTGATGCACTATTAAAGGAATGAGTGTTTCTAGCCCCCCCAAAAAAAACAGGAAGAAGGAATGAGTGTTCTAATTGATGGCATGTATGGTAACGAGGTACATGCAATGTAGGGAATACTTACGTATTCTAGTGCAAGAGGCCGTTGACAACCTAAAAGGAAAAATAACCAGCAGCCTGATGAGAGAGAATCAGTAGCTCAATGGCTGGTGTACGAGTAGGTTTGCATTTTCTATTTTTTACATATTTTCTAAACAAAATCGTTACTTGATACGAAGCAGAGCGTTTCGCAGACTAGTAGGTATTACGGTAATAAATTAACATTTTATGCGCCACCGGTACCCAACCCATGACCGTTGTGCCGACATTGCAGGGAGAACTTATCGCATGCACCAGATGCAAATGAACCAGAGCAAATCCTGGAGCGCGCAATCGGGAATCGGTGACATACAAGGGGTAGCGTGGCGTGTTATCCACCGTGGGATTTGACGCGGTCCAATGGCACCTGGTGCACGCAATACGGAGGCCATTAGAAGTCCGCACCGCTGCTGCTTTTAGAGATACTGGTCGTGACATCACATCCTGCGGAGAGAGAGAATGTCACTCCACAAGGCACAAAAGCAAGTGATGGTTGGTATTGTTATAACACTCAGAAATTGGAACCCTTTTTCAGAATAATGCAAAAAAAAAAACTTATTTATCAAAATATATCAAAATTAAATTTATTTACTAAACTAATGCAAAAGAGAAAAACGTCATTTTGAATGGTATTTTTTCCCCCTACCACATCACCCCCCATTTCCACGGTGGCATCGTCCCAAAAAAAAAAAAAAAAAAAAAAGAGAGAAGAAACGCCATTCCAAATGGCGTCTTTAAAAACGCCATTTTGAATGACGTTTTTAAAAATGCCATTCAAAATGACGTTTTCATATTTTCCCAAAAAAAAAAGAAAAAAAATCGTAAAAAAATAGAAAAATTGATTTTTTAAAATTTGAAATTAATTAATAAATTATAATTATAATTTTGATTGAAATTTAAAATATAAAGATTTGAATTTGTAATTCATTAAAAAAATTAATTTAGATTTTTTATTTAAAATATTTTTTAAAAGATGTCAAAAAAAATCTTAAAAAATAAAAAAAAAATATCATAGAAAATAAAAAAAAGAGAAAGAAATATGAAAGAAATAAAAATTTGAAATTTAATTGAAAAACATCGTTCGAAATGCTTGTCCTAAAAATTTTTTAAAAAAAAATTAAAATAATAAAAAAAATTATAACATAAAATTTAAAAGAAATAAAATTTTAGAGATTAATTGAAATAAAAATAAGCATTCAAATTACTTTGTCAAATTAAAATTAATTTATTTTAAAAATATTCAAAAAAAATTGAAAAAAAATAGAAATTATAATTGTAATTGAAGAACAAAGTTTATAATTTATAATTTTAAGAAATAAGAATTATAATTTTAATTGAAATTAAAATTTACTTTTTAAATAACTAAATTAATTGAAATATAAATTTTTCAGAAATATTTTAAATAAAAGAAAAAAAATACGTAATAGAATATCAAAAAGATAAAAATGGAAGAAAACTAAAATTAAAATTTAAAATTATAAAAATTATAAATTAGATTAGAAAAAATATATCATAAAAGAATAAAATTAAATTAAATTAAATACAATTTCATTTTTAGGGTATTTTATAAATGTGACTTAAAAAAATTAAATTTAAATTAAATTTTGATAAAAAAGAAATACATTAATAAGTTAAAAAATGATGAAAAGTAAAAAGTTAAAAAGTTAAAATTTTTAAAAAGTCAGAAAAAATAAGAATTATAAATTTAAATTTTAAAAAAAAATAAAATTTTAAAGATTAAGTGAAATAGAAATATTTTTTAAAATTAATTTCTCAAATTAAAATTAATTGAATTAAAAAATTTTCTAAATAAAATATAAAAATCGCCTAAAAAAATTTCATAAAAAGATAAAGAATTGAAAAAAAATAGAAATTCTAATTGTAATTGAAAAACAAAGTTTATAATTTTTAATTTTAAGAAATAAGAATTAAAATTATAATTGAAATTAAAAATAATATTTTAAATAACTAAATTAATTTAAACATTAATATTTAAAAAATATTTTAAATAAAGAAAAAAATACGTAATGGAATGTCAAAAAGATAAAAGTGGAAGAAAATTAAAATTAAAAATTAAAATTATAAAAATTATAAAAAAAATATTTCATAAAAGAATAAAATGTAATTAAATTAATTACAATTTGTTTTTCGGGTATTTTATAAATGTGACTTAAAAAAATTTAATTTGAATTAAATTTTGATCAAAAAATAAATACATTAAAAAATTAAAAAATGAAGAAAAATGTGAAAAAAAAATTGTAAATTTAATTTTAAAAAAAATATTATTTTTTTAACTAAAGGAAAAGAATACGTAATAGAATGTTAAAAAGATAAAAATGGAAGAAAACTGAAATTATAATTTCAAATGATAAATATTTTAGAATAAATTTAAAAAAATATCATAAAAAAATAAAAAAGTAATAATAAAATAGAAATTATAATTATAAATTTTAAAAAAATATAATTTTAATTTAAATTAAAAATTATCATTTAAATTATTATTTTTATTATTTAATTAAATTTATTAATTAAAAGATTAGAAATAAATAAACTAAAAAAAAAAAGGAGAAAATGCCATAGACAATGGCGTTTTCCCCTCCCCAAACCCATTTTTTCCCTCTTCTTCCTTTTCCCTCTTCTCCTTCTTCCTTCTCCCTTCTCCCTTCTCCCATCTCGATCTTCTCCGGCGGCACGGCGGCACGGCGGCACGGCGGTGAGGTCTCGGCGGCGGTGAGCTCTTCCCGCTTCTCTCTCCCTCTTCCTCTTTCTCTCTCCCTCTTCCCCTCTCTCTGTTTTTCTTTTAGTCATGCCGGCGGCGGGCCGCGCGTCCCGACGGCGGGCCACGCGTCCCGGCGGCGGGCCGCGCGTCCCGGCGGTGGCCCCCGGCCCCCTCCTCTCTCTTCCTCTCTCTCTCTCTTCCTCTCTCTCTCCCTTCTCCTTGGCCGCCGGCCACAGACGGCCGGCGGCGGGCCGCGCGTCCCGACGGCGGGTCCCGCGTCCCGGCGGTGGCCCCCGGCCCCCTCCTCTCTCTCTTCCTCTCTCTCTCTCTCTCTTCCTCTCTCTCTCCCTTCTCGTTGGCCGCCGGCCACAGACGGCCGGCGGCGGGCCGCGCGTCCCGGCGGCGGGCCGCGCGTCCCGACGGTGGCCCCCGGCCCCCTCCTCTCTCTCTTCCTCTCTCTCTCTCTCTTCCTCTCTCTCTCCCTTCTCCTTGGCCGCCGGCCACAGACGGCCGGCGGCGGCCGCGCGTCCCGGCGGCGGGTCCCGCATCCCGGCGGTGGCCCCCGACCCCCTCCTCTCTCTCTTCCTCTCTCTCTCTCTCTTCCTCTCTCTCTCCCTTCTCCTTGGCCGCCGGCCACAGACGGCCGGCGGCGGGCCGCGCGTCCCGGTGGTGGCCCCCGGCCCCCTCCTCTCTCTCTTCCTCTCTCTCTCTCTTCACCTTGGCAGCCGGCCACAGACGGCCGGCGGCGGGCCGCGTAACCCGGCGGCGGGTCGCGCGTCCCAGCTTGGCCCCGGCCCCCGCCTCTCTCTCTTCCTCTCTCTCTCTCTTCCTTTCTCTCTCCCTTCTCCTTGGCCGCCGGCCACAGACGGCCGGCGGCGGGCCGAGCGTCCCGACGGCGGCCCCCGGCCCCCTCCTCTCTCTCTTCTTCTCTCTCTCTTCCTCTCTCTCCCTTCTCCTTGGCCGGCGGCCACAGACGGCCGGCGGCGGGCCGCGCGTCCCGGCGGCGGGTCTCGCATCTCGTCCTTGGCCCCGGCCCCCTCCTCTCTCTCCCTTCTCCTTGGCCGGCGGCCACAGACGGCAGGCGGCGGACCGCGCTTCCCGGCGGCGGGCCGCGCTTCCCGGCGACGAGCCCTGCATCTCGATGGTGGGCCCGACCCCGGCTGGCGACGGGCCCCGCACCCGACTGGCGGCGGGCCCCACGCCCCGATGGCCAGGGCGGCCCCGCGCCCCGACGGCCGTCCTCAGCCCCCGCCTCTCCCGGCGGTGGGCCCCGCGTCTCGATTGTGGGCCTAGACGGTTGGTGGGGCTGCGTGCCCTGACGGCGGGCCCCATGTGGCGATGGCTTTGATGCGATGGGCTGCGACGACGGTGGGGTCCACGGGTTCCGGTGTACGTTTTTTTATCTCATTAATTTATTTTTATTTTTATCTAATTAGATCCAGTTGTATGTTAAATTTTTAAATATATTGCATTTCATGAAAACGTAGACCCGTCAATTGATCAATGTATAATATTCTACGTTATCCATATAAAATATATATATAATATATATTTTTATATGGATATCGTAAAATACATACATTGGTCAATTGATTGTCCAGTTTGGACAGTTTGGGAATTGCATTTAATTTTATGAAGTACTGTGGGATTGTATTTGAATTTTCGTGTTTAATATGTTGGGATGAACTGAATTTTATGTTTAAGTTGTATGGTGTGATAATATTGTATTTAAAAAAAAATTTAAAATATATTGTCTTATTTTTTTAATACATCTGTGATAATATTGCTTGAGACAGCGTATTATGGCTTACGATCCACGATATCCCGGTCCCCGAGATAGCAGCATTCTTACATTGCAGGAGCACCATCGATCACAGACTATTTTAGATGGCGGCGTAAGCATTACAATCTTATTTACTCTTTAAATTTTTATTTTAAAAATAATGTACGTTATCTAATTATTATATTTTATTGCAGGAGTCCAGACATCTTCGTCTACGACGATCCGATGCAGATTTCTGGAGGACAGAAGACATCCCAGATAGAGTGTTAGATTATTTACGATATCTGGGATTTTATGGAGTATATCGGATCGGTCGTATACAGATGGACGTTGGTCTTATTACTGCTTTGCTTGAGAGATGGCGTCCAGAGACACACACATTTCATCTTCCATTTGGTGAGGCGACCATCAGTTTACAAGATGTCAGCATCCTTACTGGACTACCAGTTGATGGAGATCCAGTTAACGGAGTTGATCCCACACTTACCATTCCGGAGTGGCAGGCTTTGTGCTTGCGATTGTTAGGATTTGAGCCCGACGCACATTTTTTCGATCATTCACGACTCAGGATTGAGTGTTTGGATGATCGTTATCGTCATTTTCATATTGCGGATGATGCACCAGAGGAGATGGTGCGGCAGTATGTTAGGGGTCAGGTGCTGCGATTGTTAGGTGGTATCCTGTTACCTGATACTTCATCGAATAAGATGAAGTTGATGTTTTTGCCATTATTAGAGGATTTAGACTTCGCTCGTCGACTCAGTTGGGGCAGTGCAGTACTAGCTTGTCTATACCGAGCTATGTGTCGGGGTTCCTATGCTGATCAGAGCGAGATTGGCGGTTATCTTGTATTATTACAGGTACGTGAATTAAAATTTTTAATTTTTAATATTAATTATATTTTACATTCGATATATTATTTATTTAATTTTTAAATTTTACAGATTTGGGTATGGGAGCGTATGCCGACTATCAGTCCATTACGACGACAGTTGCTCGAGATGCCATCAGAGCAGCAGGATCCTGATGTTCCATTCAGACTAGACGGATCATTAGGATACAGGTATCGAAATATTATTTTTTTTATTTAAATTTTATTATTTTAAATTTCTTTAATATTAGTACATTGTGAAACAGATGGAACGTTGCATTCAACGTTCATCACGTATCGACAAGAGTGGCACGGGTTTATAGGTGCCAGTTGGATACATTAGTTGATACATCTAGACGGATAAATTTTGAATTTTTTACAAATATCAATTTACAGTATTCATAATCTATTATAATTTTTTATTAATTTTTTTTTTATTTTAACTATATTATATCAGTTTTTATGGGAGCCATATACAGATGGGATATTGGCTATACTGCCGCAGATGTGTACAGTTGGACACGACATATGGACTGCTAGGGTGCCACTTATTTGTTTTGATGTGGTAGAGTGGCATCTTCCCGATCGTGTCCTGCGGCAGTTTGGTCAGACTCAGGGCATCCCAGAGCAGTTTGATACCAGCCAGGGACTTCATCGTATTGATCGACGAGGGAGAGCTCATATCGACTGGCATATCAGACATGCACGTCGAGATCACATTGTTCATGGTGATCCTATTTTGAGAGGTCGTTCATATACTGATGACTACATGACTTGATTTTTTAGCATTACGGTGCGAGTCATTGGACAGTCTCAGTATGCAGTTTCTGGATACGAGGGCGAGAGTTCTACTGTACGTCTTTTGGTAAGATTATGAAAATTACTTCATGTTATTTGTGTTATATTTTTGTTTTATATTGTACACTATACTGATTGTTTTATACTAACTGTTCTATTTTTATTTTATAGACTGATTCTGTGTCGGATCTTGTATTGGACACTCGTCGTGCTTTATCTACGATTGATGAGGACGAGCGGATTCAGATACTGCGGGAGATGGAGAGAACAGGTTCCGGAGCATTGGTGGCGATTGGTGTTGATCCACATACCTGTGTGCCTTGGTATGGAGCAGTTCGGGCGCCAGATATGAGTTATACGCCGTCACCATATGCTTCACATATGCCATCACTGCATATTCCGCATATGTCATCATTTGATGCTGCACAGATGCCACCGTCTTTTCATCCACAGATGGCAGCATCTTCTTCTTCCTACATCCCCCAGATGCCATCACCGGGTACCAGTTGGCCACATGAGTATGATACTTTTTTTTTCAGGTCCATCCGTGTATCCAGATGAGAGAGTTGAACGGGTCTCTCAGTCCGTAGATGATCCGACAGCATCAGTTATTCCTGAGCAGCATGATCAGCAGATCTCCTCCACTGATATAGGAGAGGAGCCATCACAGCAGGAGCAGCCGGTGAGGACCTTCTTGAGAAGGTCCAAGCGACCACGGGCGCCGCGACGTCCTTGTGGGACTTAGTCTTTGTTGTATTTGTATTTAGTATTTTTACATTTTTGTTGTACTATTTTTTTTTTTATACGTTTGACATTTTTATTCTATTGAATAATATTAAATGTTGATTTTATTTTATATTATTTAATTTTAAATGATTGGATATTATGATCGGTTCATATGGATACACATACTCGAACGTGTCTCAGAACATTAGGAGAGAAAATATTATGCTGAAAGGACTATAAAAATTATAACGTAAATAATAATATATCAAATGTTGCTTTTTGAATTGAACTTTAGAAAAAATAAATATTTTTTTAAGTAAAGGAAAGGAATACGTAATAGAATGCTAAAAAGATAAAAATGGAAGAAAACTGAAATTATAATTTTAAATGATAAAATTTTTAAAATAAATTAAAAAAATATCATAAAAAATAATAAAATAATAATAAAATAAGAATTATAATTATAAATTTTAAAAAAATTTAATTTTAATTTAAATTAAAAATTATCATTTAAATTATTATTTTTATTATTTAATTAAATTTATTTATTAAAAATTACAAATAGATAAGTAAAAAAATTAAAAAAAAAATAAATAAAAAGAAAAAACGCCATTCTCTCCCCTCCCCAAACCCCTTTTTTTCCCTCCTTCTCCCTTCTCCTTCTCCCTTCTCCCTTCTCGATCTTCTCCTTCTTCCTTTACAAATTTAAGTAAAGGAAAAGAATACGTAATATATCATAAAAATAGAAGAAAACTAAAATTATATTTTTAAATTATAAAAATTATAAATTAAATTAAATAAATTGTTGCCCAGCTATGCAACCCAAGAGGGAGGGTGAATTGGGTTTTAAAAATTTTAAGCTTAACTAATTACTTATGAAAAGTATTTGTCAAAAGCTTGATGAATGAGGAGAAGGACTTTAGTTCAAGATTAATTACCTAAAGCAAGAATGCAAGGATATAATGAAGAATTAAAGAGAAACAATAAAGCACACCACAAATACAAGGATTTATAGTGGTTCGGTGCCAACCTTGCACCTACATCCACTCTCCAAGCTCCTACTTGAAAATTCCAAACCACTATACTTGTATTCAACCCGAATACAAACGTCGGAAACTCCGACACTAGCTATCCCAAGCTAGTCCACTTATTTTTCGGGTACAAGCCAACCCAATACACTCCGATTTCAGATTCGGATCAATCTTCACTTGTTTTGGAAACCCTCCAAAACAAAAACAATTACTCACAAAGAGTAAAACAGTTTAGAGCACAAATAAGTACAAGAATAGCTCCTTAAATGAGCGAATATAACATTAAATACACTTTACTCAAATAAAGAAGCCCCTTTTGGATTTTCTCAAAGTGGATGAAGAGTTGAATGAACGCTTGAGGAGTTGGTGAGCTTTGATTGAAGACTTCTTGAAGGCTTTAAATGAGCTCTTGATTAAGGTTGAAAAGTTGGCTTGAGAAACCCTCTCTTTGAATGCTCTTGAATGCCCTCTTGAATGCTCTTGCTTTTCTCTTTCAAAATCTCTTGTATGTCTCTTGTGTATATTGTGTATGTCTTGTATTTCTCCAAAAATTTTGCGTGCCGTTAAACTTTTTTAGCCATGAGTCGATTCATGGGGTCGACTAAAAAATATAAATCTATTTTTCTTAGAAAATACGCTTCCAAAAATATTGAAATTGCCTCTAATAGATTACACATCTTTTGTTCTTGCTTTTGAGACTTCAGAATCATATCTGATAAAATTATGATTTTTTTTTTCATTTTTTAACTTTTTAATGTATTTATTTTTTGATCAAAATTTAATTCAAATTAAAATTTTTTAAGTCACATTTATAAAATATCTGAAAAAATAAATTGTAATTAATTTAATTATTACATTTTATTCTTTTATGAAATATTTTTTTTATAATTTTTATAATTTTTATTTTTATTTTTAATTTTCTTCCACTTATTTTTTTGACATTCTATTACGTTTTTTTTTTTTATTTAAAATATTTTTTAAATATTAATATTTAGATTAATTTAGTTATTTAAAATATTATTTTTAATTTCAATTATAATTTTAATTCTTATTTCTTAAAATTAAAAATTATAAACTTTGTTCTTCAATTACAATTAGAATTTCTATTTTTTTTCAATTCTTTATCTTTTTATGAAATTTTTTTAGACGATTTTTATATTTTATTTAAAAATTTTTTTAATTAAATTAATTTTAATTTGAGAAATTAATTTTAAAAAATATTTTTATTTCACTTAATCTTTAAAATTTTATTTTTTTAAAAATTTAAATTTAGAATTCTTATTTTTTATGACTTTTTAAAAATTTTAACTTTTTAACTCTTCATCATTTTTTAACTTATTAATGTATTTTTTTAATCAAAATTTAATTCAAATTAAATTTTTTTAAGTCACATTTATAAAATACCCTAAAAAAGAAATTATAATTAATTTAATTTAATTTTATTCTTTTATGATATATTTTTTCTAATCTAATTTATAATTTTTATAAATTTAAATTTAAATTTTAGTTTTTTTTCATTTTTATCTTTTTGATATTCTATTACGTATTTTTTTTCTTTTATTTATAATATTTTTTAAAAATTTATATTTAAATTAATTTAGTTATTTAAAATATAATTTTTAATTTCATTTACATTTAAATTCTTATTTCTTAAAATTAAAAATTATAAAGTTTGTTATTCAATTGCAATTATAATTTCTATTTTTTTCAATTCTTTATATTTTTATAAGATTTTTTTAGTCTATTTTTTAAATTTTTTTGAATCTTTTTTAAATTAATTATTTTTAATTTGAGAAAGTAATTTGAAATAATATTTTATTTTTTTTAAAATTTAAATTTATAATTCTTATTTTTTCTGACTTTTTAAAAATTTTAACTTTTTAACTTTTCATCATTTTTTAACTTATTAATGTATTTCTTTTTTTATCAAAATTTAATTTAAATTTAATTTTTTTAAGTCACATTTATAAAATACCCTAAAAATGAAATTGTATTTAATTTAATTTAATTTTATTCTTTTATGATATATTTTTTCTAATCTAATTTATAATTTTTATAATTTTAAATTTTAATTTTAGTTTTCTTCCATTTTTATCTTTTTGATATTCTATTACGTATTTTTTTTTTTTATTTAAAATATTTCTGAAAAATTTATATTTCAATTAATTTAGTTATTTAAAAAGTAAATTTTAATTTCAATTAAAATTATAATTCTTATTTCTTAAAATTAAAAATTATAAACTTTGTTCTTCAATTACAATTATAATTTCTATTTTTTTTCAATTCTTTATGTCTTTATAAAAATTTTTTAGCCTATTTTTCAATTTTTTTTGAATATTTTTAAAATAAATTAATTTTAATTTGACAAAGTAATTTGAATGCTTATTTTTATTTCAATTAATCTCTAAAATTTTATTTCTTTTAAATTTTAAGTTATAATTTTTTTTATTATTTAAATTTTTTTTAAAAAAAATTTAGGACAAGCATTTCGAACGATGTTTTTCAATTAAATTTTAAATTTTTATTTCTTTCATATTTCTTTCTCTTTTTTTTATTTTCTATGATATTTTTTTTTATTTCTTAAGATTTTTTTTGACATCTTTTAAAAAATATTTTAAATAAAAAATCTAAATTAATTTTTTTAATGAATTACAAATTCAAATCTTTATATTTTAAATTTCAATCAAAATTACAATTTTAATTTATTAATTAATTTCAAATTTTAAAAAACCAATTTTCTTATTTTTTCACGATTTTTTTTTTTTTGAGAAAATATGAAAACGCCATTTTGAATGGCGTTTTTAAAAACGCCATTCAAAATGGCATTTTTAAAGATGCCATTTGGAATGGCGTTTTTTTTTTTTTTTTTTTTTTTTGGACGATGCCACCGTGGAAATGGGAGGTGACGTGGTAGGGAGAAAAAACGCCATTCAAAATGGTGTTTTTCTCTTTTGCATTAGTTTGATAAATAAATTTGATTTTGATATATTTTGATAAATAAATTTTTTTTTTGCATTATCCTGAAAAAGGGCTCCAAAAATTGTTGCCAGTACTTGCCTCAAAATTAGCGGAAGGCAATTCATGTAGTACGTGTCCTCTGGAATCATTGCTATACGGAGTAAGCGGAGGAAATGAAGGCACAGAGTGCAATATGCATCTGCGACCACTCCAATGACCTGGTGAAGAGATGGACCTACTCTCGTTCAAGTGTTTGCTTGGTGGAGAGACCCTCTTCTGTACTAGAGAACTTACCTTTGACTGTCCTTCAAAATCTCTGGAGTATCATCCTCTGGATTGTCATGTACCCCACTGTCGGAATCTGGCTCCACTACCAACCTGCTTTCACCAAACGGAGGTGGCGGAGTTACTGGCGCCAACAAAGTGAACCCACCGATAAGCGAGCATTTCCTTGAAACAACTTTATCTGCAAAATCTTTGGTTTTCTAATTCTCAACGCAACAGAGACGCAACTAGCGCTCGAAGGATTTGGCGAGGGATTACACATGTCGGGAGAGGAGAATGGTTCCACTTTCACCGCAGACGGACGAAATTCAGGTTCCTGATCACTGGGGACTAGAGAGTTTTTTCTATTGCATGTTCTGATGCATTATTGCTCATCAAATCCACCGGAGAACTTGGAGCCGCTCCATGATATGGTAAGATAGATGCACTAGATTCTGGTGACGCATGATAGCTTGCAGGGCAATGAGATTTTACGTTACATCACTTCCACTGCCACAGATAACACGAGGGAAGAACAAAAGCAATCAAGCAGACAATCCCATAGAACGTAGGAACAAAAATAACAGTAGTATGTTGTACTAAATAAGAGTACCTGTTCTTTCATCAAATGAACCATACCTTTGACATTGAATTGACGGTGTGACCGGCGCTGGTTGGTGCTAATCACTTTCCTCTTGAGATCTATGCCTTCAAGTTTCGCACAAGATGGACTACTCTCCCAGCTCCCATCGAACTTTTTATGCTCTATTTCAATGATTTCCCCACAACCTGTAATATTAACACATTTTTTTGTTTGGTCACTCCACCAAAAATTATGGGGGAAAAAGCATAGTCATAATTCTAAATGGTATCACAATGTTTTATCCCATAATATTGTCTGCAACTGCTTCAAACTACTAGAGTGAGATTTATTTGAAGATTATAGCTGATAATTTCAGAAACTTTGTTAACAAGCCAGCTTCCAGCGTCTGCCAGATCTTCGAGGCTGCAAAAATTTTTAAATCCTCACCAAAATCTTGCAACTAGTTCATGAAATAAAGCATACACCTTTTGCATGCTCTCTTCTTCTATCTTTTGTCACAGCCATCAAGGCACAGATAATTATAATATTTCATCTAGATAGAATTAAACTTGCAATATCTAGGTTGTATCATATGAGGATGTTTTCTCCATAGCCCACTAAACAATATTATTCTAGTCAACATGAAGGTATTCAAGTTATTTAACTTGAGAGAATATATATATATATATATATATATATATATATATATATATATAAACATTACTTTTTCCACGTATCACAATGCATGAAAAAAAGCTATTATAATGAATCTTTATTTCTCCAAACATGATGCAAAGGATCAAAAAAAAAAAGATGGACAAGGAAAAGAAGATGACAACGATGACAAGAAAAATAACTAGGTTGCTGCAACAAATTGTTGACAAAAATGGAATGAGTTGAAAAAGAAGGGTCGATGTTGAATGGACAAAGAAAAAGAAAAAGATGAGTGTACTGCTATCGGCAGTTGCAGCCCCAGCTAGAGCAGGAAGGAGAATAAGCGAAGAGAACAGTAGCACAAGGAAAAGAAATGGAAGGGAAAGAAAAAAAATTTTGGAGGTCCAATCTTAATTCATACGTAATAAAAGATCCTTATTTTAATTCAAATGTAATAAAAGATCCTTAAGGACCATTTCAAACCTAATCATAGATGAAGACCTCAAGTGAAAAACATTCCTAATTTATCACATTATATGGGTGAGTCTTTCACACAGATCATACAAAAAAACTCAATCGAATAAAAGCTCTGATTCAATTTGATATTTCAAATCAAACCAATAGTTCCAATCAAAATACCAAAGGAGTCCCTCCTCTGTTCCAAAAAAAGAGGATGGCACTTTTGCTAATAAAAAAATGCATTCATTATTGGAATAAAAAAAGATGAGAGGTATCCTCTCCCATGCAGGTATCCCCGTGAGGGCAAACAATATATATAAAAATAGTCAGCATAGTTGTCTCAGAAAACCCCTCTTAAGTCAGATGCCATCACATCTACAAGCGAGATAAGACTACCCTGAAATAAGCTACATCATCCCACTCAGTTAGAAAATTTAAAAAAAAAAACACAGATGATATCCCTAAAAGGAAAAAAAAAAATCAAATAACTGCATCGGATTCTCCCATGCGGAGAAACTGCAATAACTTGTGATCCAAAAGACACAAGAACTTTCATCAAGTACATTATCTTCTATATATTTACCATCTTCTAGTGAACAATGGCGATATAATCCAACATCTAGCAATACCTCATCATAAACATCATCCGAAAGACAATAATGAGATAATAAACAGATTCTTCTAGATTCCTGGGCAAGTGAGTTTATTGAGATAGCTTCAAAAATGAAAAATCCATTCTATTGTTACAACAGACAAATGCCTCTGACATAGAATAGAAGAAATCCCTCTGAATCAGCATTATTGTAAAGGTTCCATACTTATCATCATTATTTAACAGTCCAGCTACAAAGAACTTCACAACTCATCAATAAATCTATTCACCAAGTCATCATAGGAAACCATTGTTAAAGAAACTTGAATTCCACCAATTTACATTCTCTGGAAAGATACATTAAGCAAATGCTTAGGTTCATCTCAATCAGTTCAAAAGCCCATGAAAAGGCAAGTGTTGTCCATAAGTATTCCTGCAGCAATGTCATCATGAGATTACCAGTACATAAAGTCCATCTCAAACCTAAAGGATACTAGCATTACTCCACAACCGCAAAAACTTCTTATGGAAAAGATGCTGTGGAATCCAACTCCACGACCATTTAAGCACAGGCAACTGAAGTTCACTTGCTTGAGTTGACTCAGTGATTATCTCATCATCTGTGATAATCTTCCTCATATTGAAGTAAACATATGGACTGATTACACACAATAGACGAGTTGGCCAACCTTAAATTACTTGTGCATGCATACCTAACTCAATTAATCCAACCCAGCCCAGCCCAATCAGACCCGACCTGAATTTAGCTTAACATGTAATGCAGTCAATTCAGGTGGGAGGTCGGGTTGTGTTGAATAAGGGTTGGAAAATATAAAGGTTGGGCAAGGGCTAGCCCTAGCATTCAACCCGGATGAACCTGCCCGCATTGCAGCCTTAGTGCAAGGTTCCCTAGGCTCCAAGTCTAAAAGAAAGTGACAATAAGACCCTCAATGTTGTATGGATTAGATTGTTGCACCATAAAGAGAAACAAATGCATCAGCTTAGCATATGAGCAAGGAGTAGGTCAAAGGCAGCTTTAAAGTTGCGTAGATTATGCATTAAGTGGTGGAAAACAAACCAAGATGGTACAATCATGTAGATTGACACTTGCATATATGTACAACAATGGATTATATCATTTACACCATAAAGAACGCCAACTGCATTAGATAAGCATGATGAAGAGGTAAACCTGGGATAAGTTGGAAAGGAGTATATCAAAGGGAGCTTTAAGTTCTGCAAATTATGAATGAAGTGCGGAAAACAAACCAAGATGGTACGAGCATGGAATATAGCTCAAGATGACAAAGTATGCAGCTCCTACTTAGAATGAATGATGAAGAATGGCAAAGCCATTCAGGAAAGATGGAAGGCTTGACACTACAGTTAATCCATATTTATGCCTTGTTTTTTCCTACATTAAGTTCCGCTAAATGTAATTTCCAGCTTATCACAGAAAAGTATTCTTTTACATGTGTAATATTATATATTATTTGAACCGAATAAAAAAGGACAAAATAAATTTATCTTCTTACCAGAATAAAGCAGTAATCATTATTATAAATTAGCTCCAGATGTAAGGCATGTCCTTTGTTTCTCTCGATGCAGTACTTTACCAGTAATAGAGTAAACAAATGACCCAAAGGATGCCCTTTTCTAGCTACCATAAAGCTCTCCTATTTTATCTAGTTTGATCAGATCTCATAATGGCTGCCGCATGGATTATTAAAGCATCTCTACTTTCAATTGCTGAAGCATGAAATGCCAACACCACCAAAACAGACCAACCTGAAAGCCACACACTTACCATTCCTATTGACATAGTACCCGATATCACATAAATAAGATTTCAGCAGTTAGATACCCACTGATTTTACTGGAAATCTGGGTCAGTTAACCAATGGCTGTTGCTCAGGTTACAGTATAACGGCTACTTGATTTTAGGAGGCAGCACAAAAACAGTTTCAAGTTCTTACCATCTTTCCTGCCAAATGTATTCTCACAACCTTCACATCGGCATCCAAAGGAACACCCAACACCAGCCTTTCAGGATAGAAATAATTAGAAACGAGTATTATTCATATAAAGACAAGAACAAATAACTAAAATTTCATGTAACTGCTCAAGAAACCAGAGCATTCACAGTATTTTTTTCAGGCAAAGTGACTTCTTGCAATTGCATCCTCTTTTATGTCTAGCTGAGGTTGGTGCCATGTGCTTATTCTCCTGCAGAATGTGGCAGTTTTAATGCTATTCACGATGGGAAGGAATGCCAAATGATGCACAAGCAGGAGCGGTAAGGAAGTTCTTACACATCATCTTTCAGTGGATTGGAGACCTGCTGGACAACCTTAGGAGCAAAGGCCAGTGGATTTCAAGACTCTATCTGTTGCCTAGTTGCACGAACAGTATCTTCAAGTTCAGGTCTGTTAAAGCACTCGTGGCATCACAAGCTTTGGTGCAAAGTGTTCCAGCAGCAAAGCAGTCACAGTAGCTGAAAAATATGAATAAAAAGAAGGCATGAACCTATGACCGGCGAAAAATCACAGATATATCTCAATTCAAGGTTCAAGAAACACTTACAGTTTCGGGCACTTTGATCTCTTACAGTTGCAATGCTTGTGCCCATAATTTTCAGGTGCCTTTTTTCTGGACATCACAGGTTTCAAATAACAATGAAACAAGATATAGGAGTGGGAATAGGAAGTGGAGAAAAAACAAAGTCAAGTGTACCAACATGAACACATTACCCTTTCTTTCCAGGACTTGTTTGAGTTGCCTCCATGGAACTGCTAGCACCATCTGGAAGTGGCCTTTTCATATTACAAGGAGCCATGCAGTGATCAATAAACGTGGACTGCCGAAGCTTTGAAGAGGTTTCACATCAAGTGGAGATTGGTAACTAACTGAAGAATTTGGCAGTTTTATTTCCTGATTCCCTAAATGTTTCTCTTCACAGTTTCCATTGGCAGAATTATTCTCCAAAGTCACAGTCAATATAGCTGAATCCTGTCATTTTACGCTCATAGAAGCTGAGTGATTCTTGAACTCTTGTAAAACCTGACTATTACCCCCAGAGTGTGACTTCTGTCCTCGAAAACTTGTATCATGCATGTTCATATTACAGTTGATCGATCCTGAACTTGCAATGCTATTTAAATGTAAGCCAATTCCAGATGGCTTAGGAGCTGTCACAGGGAAGCCTCCTTTCTTTGGCCTGATCTATCAACCTTAAGTAGAAATCTGCACAGAAAATTCCCAGAAAAAGATCGAACTGATTGCTGTTACCAGAGGTTGCAACCATTTCCGCATAACAAGCATTTATGGTACCAATGTTCAGAGGAGTTGCTGGTGACTCTGCATTGGACACATCATTTGTTAATTTCCTAGAGTTTCTGTTGCACCCAATGCTCATTCTATGATTCTCAACAACCTCAAACTGAAGACATTTGCGCATGCCACGTTGACGTTGTATACCCTCCTACATTGATTATTATAATCATTTAAATGCAATAAATCTGAAAAGTATAGCAACCGAAAAAATGAATCTAGTACTAATAGAACTCATGGACCTCACATCTGATGAACTCAGAAAAGATCCTCCCATGCAGTTATGCTAACCCACATGTTGTGGGTCGGGCATCGGGAGGCCGAGCCCCGAAAGTCCCATATCGACCACAATCGAGAGTGTTTACTGCTTAAGAGTGTGAGCTCCTTCTTGCCCACGTGAGACGCCTTTTGTGGGGCAAAACCGTGAGGGGTGAGATTCTCACCGGGTCATGTGGCCTGGGCCCCGCTCCAGAGCGGACAATACCTCACGTGACTTCGGTAAGAGGGGAAGGCTCCATACTCTGGGCACGTAGCCTCAACATTGCCGCGCCAGGTAGGGGAACCCGTCCCCGCACTCACGCATACGACCCTCTCGACTGGGGGGGCTATGTTGTGGGTCGGGCATCGGGAGGCCGAGCCTCGAAAGTCCCATATCGACCACAGTCGAGAGTGTCTACTGCTTAAGAGTGCGAGCTCCCTCTTGCCCACGTGAGGTGCCTTTTGCGGGGCAAAACCGTGAGGGGTGGGGTTCTCACCGGGTCATGTGGCCTGGGCCCCGCTCCAGAGCAGACAATACCTCACGTGACTTCGGTAAGAGGAGAAGGCTCCGTACTCTGGGCACGTAGCCTCAACACCACATAACATAAAACTGAACAGCAATGCAAAACTGAGGATTATAAGGTTAAAATTCTGAAATTTTAAATTAGTAAATCTGTAACTATTCAACATCTTACCTGGAATTAAGCAAGTAGATATCAGCATGATGTATGTGCTAAAACCATTTTATTGAGGATAAAGTAAAAATTTGATCTGTCGAATGAGATGGGTATGTCTGTGAAATTAAATTGCGAAAACAAATAATCCATTCTCTACCAGGTTCTGTCAAATTGTTACTGTCAGTAGAATAATGGGAAGTATAAAATCATTAAGAAATATGGTCATCATAATCTACTAAAAGTTCAGTTTCAGGCCCAGCAACTCACAGACCAAAATCTTGAGCCCAAGCCAGAATGTTTTCTGGCCGGGCCTTCAGGATAACCAGAGCAGGCCAGCCTGTTGACACAATATGTTTCCTCCTCTCCTTAACCCAATTCCTGATAGGGGAACAAGATTCCTAACAAAAGAAAGGTTAAAAATTTTAAATGTTCTAACTACCAGACATGACCCTAGTCCTAGAAAGCATTAAGTGATCTCAACCTAATTATTTCTTACATTTGTCCTGGCAATATAATGCAGGGCTGCTCTATATCTAGAAATACTTCAAGAACGGGAAGGGATAAACAGATTTTATGAAAATGAAGTTGATAATCATATACTGAAAAATAAGGAAGAATGAAGACAATGGTGTCATTGAGTATCACTGAACATAGAGGAAAGCATACTAACAGAGAGACTCTTAACAGGGACAGTCAACTCCAATATGATCCATAGACACAAGAGAAAATACAAATTTATGATTTTCTTAAATTCTATAATTCAAGTAAAAATTAGCATGGCATCGGGAAGCAGTACATTCTCATGTTATGAGGTTCATCAAAAGAATAGTCAAAGGTATTTATGTACTGATTGATCAGGATCCGCTCGAGTTCAAGTCCAAGCCCAATGGAAATTAGGTCAACCTTGAACCTTTGAGATTAAACAAATACAAGCTAATAATAAACATGTATATAATCACCGATTATTCTTTCAAAATTAGGAGAAAAAAAGTCACTCATCCAACTCTCAAATTGATTGATTTTTCTGCTACTTCCAAATTATATACCTTATTCTAACTTCCCCACATCCATCATTCACTTTCTTGCTCTCATCATTGTCACTTCACACAGAAAAAAGGTAACCATGACCTTGAAGATGCACAAGCCTACCAATTTCAACAACCACCACTCCAGGTTTGTGAGTTTCCTCAAATAATTTATATAATTTTCCCTTGTCCCTCATTACATTTTCATATTCTCTAGATTATAATGACCACCAGAATTAAACATGTCAAGCCTGTGCCTTTGAAAGTTTTATACACACACACACAACCCAATAATAAACATGAAGCTATTACTAGTTCTTTCAAAATTAGGAGGAAAAAAGAATTACTAATCTAACTGTCAAAATGTTACATACCTCTTTCCACCGTGCCCGCATACATCATTCCCTCTTCTTGCTTTGCTTTTGTCACTTCACAAATTAAACAAAAGGCATCCATGACCTTGACAACACCTGAGCCTCTCTATTTCAATCACCATCTCTCCAAGTTTGGAAGTTTCCTCAAATTTCCTATGTATTTGCATACTTTTCGCATGTCCTTCATTATATATTCATATTATCTAGATTATAAGCACCACAAGAGTGAGAGGATAAGATAAGGTAGTTTGGTCAAGCTTAAGGGTTGAAATTAAGGATATTTAAGGGTTGCAATTAAGGACCAGTGCCTAAAATTTTTGTCTTCAAGCCAGGTAAAAACAAAAGGTCCAACTAAGTCATTGATAGTCCAACACATGATTATTCACTCCATTTTCTTGTAAGCTAATACTCATGTCTTCCCTTTTTCCTTTCAGTGCATAAGTAGACCCGGGGGTTGAAATGAACTTACCATGCAATGAATAACTAAAGGATGCTTTGAGTAAAAGGAAGTACTTTTGCCAGAGATCAAGTTCCATTAGTAAGGTGAAATATTTCATAACATAAAAGGCATCATCGACACAAAGCATATGGATAGAACAACATAGGTGAAATTGGTGATTACATGGTTCAGACAACATTTCATCAAGTGCTTATAAAATTAACCTTCATAATTTGTGACAAGTTGCACCGAGGCAAGGAAATTCCTTCAAAACTAACAAGAAGCTGTCAAAAATTTTAAATGAAATCTTTTGCATCTACCTAAAAACTCTAAAAAGTATAAGAACAATTCTAGGGACAGAAGCTCCAAGCATTCATAAACTAAGAGACTAGCAAGTGAGAATATATATACTGTCAAATCATGCACAGAAACTAATTATATAGAATAGTTTCTCAGAACTCGAGACTTCATAAGATGGAACGGCAGATGAACATAGTTTGTCACAGAAAGCCAGCCTATTTATGTTCCGAAAGTCATTCCATCCCTCTAAGAGTGTTGCTTAATATCAATTTGATTTGAACATTTCATGGATAAAAATTAAAACCTCTAGAAATAAAAATCACTGCAACATGGTGCCAAAACTACCCATGATGAGTCAATCCACTCTAATTCAACATTAGACTTCAAACAGTGAACAGTATTTATTGTTTCCTTCTCCAAAGTTTGTTCCTGTTCCCAGTTTCATTCCTGCACCATCCTGTAAGATTAACTTTAACAACCCTTCTGCTCTAATGTGTTCATCTAATGATCACATCCACTCATAGCTCCTGATCACCACAAACCCCTCATGTGCTCAGAACTTTAGTCCATGGTTAAAGTCTTTGTTCAAATTTTCAAGATGTTTTCTTTTGCCATCATCCATTTTTGCATTAATGGGCTTTAGATCACTTGCTACAATTTAATCTTTGTGAAGCAGTTGTTTTGAACATCGAAGCAAGATCATTTTATTGGAATGTTTATCATGTATGATTTTACGATTAGCATGACCATAAGCACCTTGTGATTGGATAAACATCACACCAGCACTCTGGCCATCCTCTTGCAACAAATTTCAAGCAGTTAGCTAGCTCCATTTATAACTCATAGAAGGCAATATGACTTTGGATTGTTTGTCATGGTCTAGTAAGCTTGCAAACAAGATACTATTATGTGATATCTTGCACTGCGCAATTCAATGTCCAGAGACTGAGGGCTCCTTGAATGTATGATAGCTATTAATATTTTATGACATACATTGCACAGCTGGATAGCAAGGTTTGAATATCATGAGCATTTTGTTCCAAAATTTAGATGACTATAAGAATGGACTAGCATAATTAATTATATAACCATAAATCATGCCAGATTAGAATGAGAGAGCATGAATGCATTGTAAATGAAAATTTAGCAGAAAAATACATAAAAAAGAAGAATGTTAGCATGATTTCCAAATGTAAGTTTCAAAGACATATCAGCAAGGATTTAACCAAATAAAAAAGACTTTTTTTAACTCAAATACAATTGCACAATAAGCAAACATAATGTCCTACTTTACTACTCCGATTTGGAAGTTTAAGGAATGCTATATAAGAGCTAATATGTACCTCCTGATGATATGCAAACTAGTTCTCAGCAGATACAGTGCACATTAATCTCAAATCATCAAGATGCTCGTCAACTGCCAGAGTATCCTGAAGAGTTTCTGGTAGCCGTTGAGGGGATGAATCTAGCTCACCCCATTTTCCTGTTTTAGCAAGATTCTTACTGGCATCTTGTGTTCCATTGAGACCCCTCACTGAAGTGGTAGGGCTTGCCTTATTATGGTCCACAACATCACCATCCTTATTCGTTAAGCCAAAAGAAGGATAACTTGCCACATTCTGATCCGTTGGTTCTGGCTTATGATGTGAGCAAGTAGCCACGACTACACATGAATCAGAACCAGTATTGGCACCAGTAGGAACCAGTCCTGGATGCTCAAGTGATCTCTCATTAATTTTCTTGGCCTCACCAGCCATTTTCAACTTGCCTTCATTTTGAGCAACAATGAAAACTGCTTCTTCTCCAGCAGGGCCATCTTCAGCTTGATGTGATGAACCTAAACTTTCATTAGATTTAGTAATTGTACATTTATTGACCTTGGAGACATGAATCTCTGCATTGGACTCCTTGGCGTCTGTAAAATCATTCGGTAAAGCTTGATGAAGATCAGAAGCCTACTCTGAATACAGATCAGGAAAATCAGAAGAAGTTGAACACAACATGGAATCGGCTGTAATCTCATTCACCAAAAGTGGAGTAATAGGTCGCAATTGGGGAAAATCCTCCTTGCAACATTTTCTTTGTTTTTCATTGGCACTGGCACAGTCAGCCTGTATAGGTTCAGGCATTTCAGGAGCATGTTTCAAACAAAGATCAGGTGAACCAGAGGGATTGACACAATTTTCCAAAGGGTCAGTGAGAAAAGAATCCACACAACTTGAAGGACTGCTGCAAGGTTGATCCTGGGAGTGACAATCATCATCACATTCTTTCTGAGTGCAAGGGGCAAAGTGAACCATCAATGTTGAGGCAAATGGTCCATTAATCTGCGCACTTTCTGAGCATGTGGTGGCATTATATGCATACACAGGATGAAAATTCTCAGCACCATTCAGGAAGAGATGTTGAGGTCTGGATAAGAACAACATACTTGATAAGATGATTTTAATCATCTAAAACTATTCTGCCTAGTTAAGTGACATCTAAAAAGATCAATACCTTTTCAGTTTTCTAGGGTGACTAACATGTGGTGATGTAAACACAGGTTCTGGGGATGGAAAATTGATATCTCCATAAATTGGCACACCAGGCTTGGCATTGACTAACGGTATAGGAGACAAATTACTAACATAGCTGGATAAAGAAGAATCCTAGAAAAATAAGATAAAAGAAAACCTAGATCAAAAAGGCAACAAAACGAGGGAAATCCAAATCACAATCGACCAACTGTACAAGAATCACTAAAGGCAATGAAAACTCTTGAGGGAAATTACCAATTGAAAATTTGAAGTCTTAAATTGTGATCATTAGAATTTAATTGCATATTAAATGCATAAATAAAGACAATTGGAAAGTTGCAAAACTTAAAAGAATATCTTTTCAATAAATTGTTGGTGTGTTACAGCAAACTGCAATTTCCAAACTAATAAATAGCAGTTTTATGTATCAATGACCACTAACCAGAAACCAGAGATACAAACTGAAATAATGAAGGGGGCAAGATCTCAAGACGAGCCACCATCACTCTCGAAGCACATTTGTTAAAGAGAACACACAATAATAACTATATTGAAATTGAAAAAGGCAATTCTTTAGGGAAACAACTAAAGGAAATATTGGGGCTATTCTTGAGATCATACAACTAGATTCAGGAAGATTAGTGATCATACGAGTAAAAGAACTTCCTAAAACACAATCCAAAATATCAACAAGCATCCAGAAACAGACCCCTACTTAAACTCTCACCAATTCCACATATTGGATTGAAATCCTCAAAGAAATACCAACGGAGGGGATGCTTAAATGCTTAAAGAAGCTTCGCAATGAAACCCAAGAAGAAATAAAATTCTCCGCGTCCACCTCAAAATCCAATTGCAGTCTACAGATAATCAGTTCAGGATGCACTCTAAATTCGATCCAACAACCATTAAACCAAAATCCGAAGACCTAGTTCCCAAATTACACCAAAAATTAAATAAATAAACAAATAAATGAAATAGAGATAATAGATTCGAAAGCCAGCACTTCCGAGAACTCTCATTACAAATAAACGAGGATGGTAGAGATGGAAAGCAAAGCATCTAAGCCACCACAAAACGAGGTAAAAAATGTAGAGATTGATGCAAAAAAACACGATTTTATTCCAAAGAAGGCCAACATCAGATCTTTCCCAAAATCGCAAAAAGACAACGGATTTAAGGTGGGAGAAAGGGAGAACGTGAACGAAGATACCAAGAAGACGGATCGTGGAAGTGGGTTGGGGGAGGGGGGGTGCGGGGGGCGCGGGGGGAGGGGGGGTGTGGAGGGGGAGATAGAGCAAAGAATGTACCGGAACCGCGGGAGAGGTGGTGAAGGCGGGCTTCGTGGTCTCAGAGGAATCCATTGGTTCGAAAACCATGACCCTTACCGCCCGGAGCGCGGCCTCGGCGAACTTCGGAGCCTCCAATAAACCGATCCACTCCCATATTACGCTCCTTTTTCGTTGCTCTTTTCCTTTATTTTTCACTTCGTATAGCCCTTTCTTTTTGTAGCAAAACCCTTTCTTTTCCGTGGCTCCCACCTCAGAGTCCCAGAGACGGAAAAAAGAGAAACAAAAGGGGGCGAAAAACGGGAGATTAAATGAACAAAGGCGGGAATGCACCAATGAATTGACGCGTGGACGTAATGATCCGTGCCGATGCCATCGCTGCTAGCAACCAGTGGTCCCGCAACCCTCGGTGGTTAGGAGCTTGTTGCACGGCAAGGGAATGAATGCGGCTTCTTGAAGGGGCATGCAGTTTTGTTGGATTGGCTTTCAATTGGCCACTCCATGGATCACAAATCATGTCACTAAATTTGACGTGACAATATATATAAAATTGTGCCATGCCCGTTGCTGCTACTTGCAAGTTTGGGTTATACGGATTGGTTTCGCTAGCAGAATCTTTTCCGGATTTTTGCATCAAATTTATGTCTATTTTTTATTAAAAAAATCCACTCAGCTGCCGATTATGTCATTTTTTTTATCCCCAATAATTCTATTTTTTTCTCTCTCCACTTAATGCAATGCCTTGATGAAGTAGACGACTTCCAAGGAAAAAGAATAAAACATGGATTATAAATCTCTTTGCATGCAAAGATTGTAACGCACGATCGATAGGATGTGATATAATCTATAGCCTTCTAATGGGATACTGAGTTTCTTATATTGGAGAGTTTGGAGTTTTATACTTGCTGACCTGTTCAGGCATTTTTGTGCTGGAACAATTGTAACCCTGCTCCGTGAATAAGTGATGGTTGAATAAACCATATAACAGTTAATCTTTTGTTTATTTATTTATTGAGCAAACAAATAACAGTGAATCTTGAACTTGGTATTTATGTCCTCCTGCAAATGTATGATTCTGATCACAAACGATACCCTAATGATATCAATATTAATACACTATTATTAGGTACAGAAAGGTGTTCCAACTGCATAGCGTCAGCAGCACTGTCAATTAATGGATTACAAGTACTTTTTCCTTTCATGTCATGGGATCAGTATCATCAGTCCAACGCTTGCTTATAAAGAGGCAACCTACGTTAAAAAAGGCAACCAACGCGGTACTCTCAAAAGAAGAAGAAGAAGAAGTGACATAATGTTGAAGACCCTTAAATATGTGCTGAAACATAGAGCATAAAGATGATGCATATGAAATCAAAACTGTATTTAGGCAGTAGCAACAAATGTCCTATTTGAAGCAATAAGTCATAGGCGCCCAAGTAAGTACAGTATGCATTCAACCACCAACAGATCTAGGGCTTAGAATATCGAGTCAGCGAAACACCATAACAAGACCCCTAGTACCTTTTAAGAACGGTGACTGTGACAAATCTTTTACTATTTAATGTGATGCTGAACTTCCTCACTGAGCAGGTGCCTTTAGATGCTGTATCAAAGATTCTCAGAAGCTCTTATACATGATAAATGCATCTCAATCAGTAGCTGAACTCCCTTTAATATCATCTAATAACATTGGGGCCCAAGTGATATATGATAACTGGAGGTACATACCCTCTTCCTTCAATAAGCTGACCAAAGAATTGTTGACCGCCATTAGTATGCATTGATATTGAAGCCCAACATTAGTATATTTCCTTTTTTTTCCACTTATGCTTTCAACCCTCAGACTAATATTAATTATCATATAGCATCCTCTCCGAATATTGATCTTGCACCACGACCCTGCAGCTGGTGATATGCAAAGGTGATTTTCGAAAACTTTGTTAATGTTCCTGGCGTTTATGTCCATCATCTTTGAGACCTTTGTAGCCAGATAATCAGTCACTTGATTTTCCTCCCAATAAATATGAGCTAGTCGGAAGTCTTACAATTGAGTCCACCAAAAAAAAATATCCTATAAAAAAAATTTTTTTGAGCCTATTGATTTTCAAGTGCCTTAATCCAATGAATAATAATAAGAGAATCTTTCTCTAAAAAAATATATGTTGCATTAAACTGAGTAACAGCAACATACATATCTAACCAATTAGCTATCATTTTAGCAAAAAGTATAAAAATATTAAATAATTTTTTTTATCAGTCTTCAAGAAAGAGGCTACATGATCTCTAAAAATATAACCTGTCAAAATCTGATTAGATATAAGAGAGTCATCAAAATTTATTTTAATAAATCCATAAAGATTGGGGTAACCTACCATGTTTACAATGCGAGGTGGGCCGTTCGCAGTTAGGAGAGAGAACCCCAAGGCCAGATTTCATACGGGCCGATGCGAGGGTTGTTAAGCCCACTCTTACCATCCATTTGCAAGTCATGAGCACTTTCTCCTGTACGTACGATGATCATGGGGATTCGAGTTGACCTGAACTTAATGGACCTGACCTGAAATTGGTTTTCTAACAGTAGGTTTATTTGAACGATTGGGGAAGTCCAAGTCAAATTTTGTCGGCCACAGATACGGTCTTTTCTCATGCATTCCACCGCACAAGGATACCGTTAGTGATGCGATACTGATTTGGTTTCTTCTACGATCGGATCCAACATGAAAAAATTATGATCGATCATCGTCACTTACCACACATATAAATATTAAAAAAATAAAAATAAATAAATTTAAAAAAATTATGTGATATTTATCAAAACTATTCAAATACCTTAAGATTCATCCATTTCTATTTTTTTAGTATTTTAATACACGCATCCATTTTTATCTTTTTAGTATTTTAACGTATGCATATAAATACGTGGCATGCTTTGGAGATGTGGCAGATGATGATGGTCTAATCATAATTTTTTCTATGGTCGATTTGATCATAAAAATTTTATTCATTTGTATCATGAGAAGAGAACGAGAAAAGTGTAGCATTCTTCTAAGAATAAAATTTTCATATTTTATCATGAAAAATATGTACATAAAGTATAGGTTTTTTGCTTTCCTACAAGCTAGGAATTGCAGTATTTTATTTTTCAAAAATATCTTTAAAATTATCAATTATGAATAAAATAGAGTAAGATCTTTTTTTTTTATTAAAGATATAATAGGTCTTTTATATAATTTTTTTAAGAAAATAGATATTCAACCAAACATACTTCACTCTAAAATGTACCATTTTTTTGGATCAACCAAATATATAACTATTTTTTCGAATATCATATTCCTAAGACTTGGCTTTCCAGAAAAAATACTTCAATGAGGAAGAATTCTTCTTACGGGCCAAATGAGCCTTTAAGGTCAGACTTTTTTCCTTACAAATAATTGTGATAGATCTTGTGACATCTTGTATTTAAGTAAGAAGGTGCTTTGATTAAGCTAGATTTTTTAGTTTATAATTATCATATCCTAAATCCAGTATTCGGATCGGACACGTGATGGACGCACATCCTTAGGATAATGCCCTAAAAAATATATAAGGCCTACTTTTTTATCAATACACAATCCTATGCTCCTCTCTCAGTCTTCGTTGACTATGGCCATGATCAGTCCCATGACAAGACCCAGGAGAGACTGGCCTCTAAAATACAGAACACTCGATCCTTTGGCATATACCAGAAAAAACTAGCTTTGATTCACACAGCCACGATTTGTCTTATAAGAAGACAAAGAGATTAGTTCTCAAATAAGAAACACACGACGCATCAGTGTGTGCCAGCAATCAACCCCGACTGGCTAGGTCAAGAAGGACTAACTCTGCCAGTGATCAGTCTCAACTGGTTAGGCTCAGGAGAAACGTATTTCTGACGTATAGCCAAAGATCAGTCCTGTTGGCTAGATCCAGATCATAGTCTAACTAGAGAATTTTTTTTTCTTAATTTTTTCACAATCAATTATCATAAATAATGATACTTATTTTTATAACAGTATCAACTTAATTTTCATATAATCCAAAAGAGAAATAAAATAATTTTTTATCAAAATTTCATGCATTAATGAATATATATAACTTTTTTTTCCAGAGATCATACAATATTAATATAAGAAAATCATTTCTTTCTAAAAATTTGTATTATGCAAAAGTGACATCATGCTTGATCCAACTTTTTTAAATTATTTTTATAAATAAATACATAATTTCGAACTTCAATAATTTTTAAATATTTTATATACAAAATTTAATTTTTAAATATGTAAATATATATAAAAATAAATCTAGAAATAAGAGAAAACTTACGGTTGATCAGATCCAAAATTCTATAACCTTTACAGTCGATCCTTAGATTCGGTGTTTGTCCAAAGATAAAGGCTCTAGTACAAATGGATAACAAGTTTTATTAATTCTCAATGTGGGATAAATTAAGATGAATTAGAAAGAATTTCGATCTGGTCTGGGTCTACATCTAGATTTGGGTGAATTCCCAAGTCAAATCCATGCAAATCGGGTTGACCAGACTCAATCAAATTGAGTCCAATGTTAGGTTCACCCAAAGATATTGAATCCCTATCTCTCTCTCTCTTCCCTTTCTTCCTCTTCTCTCTCTCTCTCTCTCTCTCTCCTTCCTTTTTTCTTTCCTATTCTTTTGATTGAACCCAAACTCTCGAGTTTTAGGGTGACTGGAGGGTCGGTGGTGATTGGATATCTGAGAAGAAGAAAGGAAAAAAAAGCACTGCCCCTTAAACCATGGCTGCAACCCATGGATCGGAAGAAAAGAGGAAAGAGGGGATCTTACCGGAGATGACGGCAGTGACAGCGGCTGGCAGTAGAAATCGACAATCCTCTCACCCGAAGTCCCATGCCACAGGTATGTTAAGATTTCTAGAGGAAGTGGTGGTGCTCGGCACGATCACGCGGTGGCTGCCAGGGATGGGGAAGAAGGAAAAAAAGAGAGAGTGATAGGAGTTTCGATGAGGATTCTACTGACAGATATGGGGTTTAAATAGAGGAGGGATAGAATCGATTCCTCTTCGGATAAGGTCGGATCTCGTCGGCGTGATCAATCTAGATACCCCCCCCATCGGTGCGTGAAATCAATCTGATCTCCCTGCTTCATCGATCATGGGAGAGGGAGAAACAGAGTCCCTCCAAGACTCTTTCTTAATTTTTTTTTTGATGAAGTTGGCAAAGAATGCCGGCTTCAAGATGAATCGAATCCAAAGAAACTGGTTCTCACATTCTCTCCCTCTTAAAAAAAAATTCATCTTTGAAATTTGAGAAATCTAGATCTTCCTAAGTTAAAGCTGCTCAACCCTAAAAATTACATATACAATTTTATTTTTTTGATTAAAAGCCTCTTATATTAAAAAAAATTATAGCTTCCATCATAATACATTTCAAACTATAATTAATATTTTCAATCAATTTTAAATAACTCAACCACCACACTTCTATTGTGCAACTTTGATTAACATTCTTCAAATTTTTTTCATGATTCTAGATTAAAATTCTATAAAATCTAAGCGAAGATTTTATTGTCTAAGTACATCAGATCATAATTATCATGCGATATAATTACTATATTTGTACTATTGTATGATCAAAATATTAACTTCAAATTTAATTTGAGTCAAGCCAACTTGGATTATATTGACAATTTAATTAGACGGTTTAAATCAATTTTTTTCTTTTGAGAAAATTACTTTTGACTTATTCATCATGATCATGTAAATTACTAGAATATTATAATTAGAGAAGTGAATCAACTTCAAAAGATCCACTCATAGCATCAAGTACAAAAAATTATTCTTGATAACTATTTATAAAATGCCCTTCCATTACTTAGTCAAATCTTGCCATCATTTGATTACTCTTTGTTTATTCTTTTTATCAACAAAATAACTATAGTCCTCTAACTCAAGATGACTTTCATTAGACTCAAGATGGCTATCACATCATATTAAATTTTCAAAATAAATCCATAGTATAACCAATATATATTACTCAATATATATTACCTTCTATATCAGTTATTTAACCTTGATGACTTCCTTAAATTTTAATCTATGCCAATCTTCTATGCTTCAATCCGAAGGACCGTAATTTATATCCATAAGGGGAACTTAGATATTGTATAATAATTTAATCGACTTTAAACATTCATAATTATTTTGAGATAATCAGTTAAGATCCTAATTTTACCCCACTCTCACTAATTTAAGTTCTTATGATCTTTAACCTAAGCTCTGATACCACTCTGTCATGCCTCGAATCCAGCATTCGGATTGAACACGTGATGGTCACACACTCCTTAGGATAAGGTCCTAAAGAATATGCAAGGCCTGTCTTTTTATCAATACACAATCCTATGCTTCTCATTATTCAGTCTCCAGCCCCATAGAATCTTTCGGATCTGATAAAAAAAAGAGCAAATGAGCTTTACGGGTTCAGTAAGTTACTAATACCTCTAAAAGATCAAGCACAATTAATTTTCAAAATATAACAATTTATCAATAATATGTATCAACATAATTTTTTTTCAAAATATGCCATGCACATCAGTAAAAATCAAAAATCTTTTTTCAATCTTCGTTGACTACAGCCACGATCAGCCCCGTGATAAGACCCAAGAAAGACCAACTCCTAAAATACAGAACATCCGATCCTTTGATTTGTACCAAAAAAAAACTAGCTTTGATTCACACGGCCATGATTTACCCCATGACAAGATAAAGAAATTAGTCCTAACATAAGAAACACGTGATGCATCAGCGTGTACCAGTGATCAGCCCCAACTAACTAGACCTAGGAGAAATACATTTTTGATGTGTGGCCAACGATCAGTCCCATTGGCTAGATCCAGATCATAGTCTAACTAGAAATTTTTTTTTTCATGACTTTTCTACAATCAATTTTCATAAATAATGATATTTATTTTTATAACAGTATCAATTCAATTTTTATATAATTCAAAAGAGCAATAAAATAATTTTTTTATTCAAAATTTTATTCATCAATGAATATATATAATTTTTTTCTAGAGATAATATAATATTAATATAAAAAATTATTTCTTTTCAAAAATTTGTATCATGCAAAAGTGACATCATGCTTGATCCAATTTTTTTAAATTATTTTTCATAAATAAATATATAATTTTAAATTTTAATAATTTTTAAATAATTTATATATAAAATTTAATTTTTAAATATATAAATATGAATAAAAATAAATCTAGAGATAAGAAGAAACTTACAGTTGATCAGATCCAAAATTCTATAGTCTGCATAGTCTGATCCTTAGATTCGATGTTCATCCAAAGCTAAAGAGTTTAGTACAAATAGATAATAAATTTTATTAATTCTCAATGTAGGATAAATTAAGATAAATTAGAAAGAATTTCAATTTGGTCTGGGTTTGAATCTAGATTCGGGTCAATTTTCGAGTCAAATCCATGCAAATCAGGTTAACCAGACTCAATCAGATTGGGTCCAATGTTAGGTTCATCCAAAGGAATTGAATCTCTCTCTCTCTCTCTCTCTCTCTCCCCTCTTCCTTCCTTTCTTCTTTCTTATTCTCTTGACCGAACCCAAGCTCTCGAGTTTTAGGGTGACCGGGGGGGTTGGTTGGCTGCCAGGCAACCGGATCAGCCGACGACGGCGGCGCGACGATGCCCAGGGGAAAATCCGACCGACGGCGACCGAATATCCGAGAAGAAAAGAGGGAAAAAGGGCACTGCCCTTTAAACCATGGCAGCAACCCATGGACTGGAAGAAAAGAGGAAAGAAGGGATCTCACCGGAGACAACGGCTGTGACAGCGGCTGGCGGCGGAAATCAGCGATCCTCTCACCCGAAGTCCCACGCCACAGGTATGTTAGGGTTTCTAGAGGAAGTGGCGGCGCTCGGCACGATCACGCGGTGGCCGCCGGAGACGGGGAAGAAGAAGAAGAAAGAGGGTGATAGGGGTTTCGGTGAGGATTCTACTGAGAGGTATGGGGTTTAAACAGAGGAGGGATGGCATCGATTCCTCCTCGGATAAGGCCGGATCTCGCCGGCGTGATCAATCTGGACTCCTTCCCATGGGTGCGTGAAATCAATCCGATCTCCCTGCTTCATCGATCGTGGGAGAGGGAGAAACAGAGTCCCTTAGGGGGTCTTTCTCAATTTTTTTCTTTTTTTGTTTTTCCGGTGAAGTCGGCAATGGATGCCGGCTTCAAGATGAACCGGATCCAAAGTGACCGGTTCTCACGATAATTAAATTGCATGTTGACATTTTTCTTCCTCTGTATATTGATGATCAGGAGAGCTCTACTTGGGACGAAACTGTGAGGAACGTTTGGTGTTGCTTTGGTACAATGCTGGCCCAAAATTGTAAATTACCTTGGCATTGTTTGCCGTATCTTGAAAATTTCTAATATCTCATATGCATTGCTGGCATCGCAACGTCTCTTAAAAGATACATGCATACAAATCATAGTATGATGCGCATGCTGTATATTTTCTGTATCAAATTTAACTCGCTTCTTGTAAATAAAGATTATGCATTTGGCGCGTCAAATTTAACCTACACCTAGTAAACAAATGCAGTTTGCTAAACTACTTGTTTTCACTCTGACACAAGTTTCATTTAATACATAACATGCATGCATGCATACAGACATATAAGTATAGATTCATTAGTAAATGATGATTCTCTTGCAAATCAATAAAGCTTCAAACCAAATGAAATATGTGTTTATGCGCACATATTAGATGACAATCTCTCATCTTGTTTGACAAAATATACCGGAAGAGTAGCATTCCACTTTGCAATGCAATTCTCTTTTCACTTCAAACCAAATGCCCCAAAGCATCATATGGGATATAATTAGGTTGTTGCTTGAAAGTTTCTTATGTCCGGCAGTGCCTTTCAAAAAAATAAAAAATGAAAGTAGATCCAAAGTTGCTCAACTAATAAAAATCAATCACTATCTCGCTCGGAGAAATTTCTTCCTACTAAGATATTACAGCATTTTGTGGTGGATATCCATGAGCTACTTGGAAGATGCGTGACATCATCAATGCTTTCATTTTCTGATCAGCAACGAAAATATTGTCGGGACGGTCCGTTTTGCAGGATGATTTGGCATTCTGTCGCAATAATCATGTTGGAAATCCTTTTCAGCTATACTATTGCATGATGATCACTTCAGATGGTATTGATCTTCTGCAAGCCCAGCACCTAATACCACCCCTCACCTTTTTTTGTCTACAATGGTTTCTTATCCATTCTAATGATTTTTCTTTTCATTTATGAAAAAAAGGAAGAAAATAGCCAGATCGCACTGATCTACCGCGCCTCATAGGCGTTTGTTTGACAGCATGTTAACGTGGCTTCTTCGAGGGCTGCAAAGTCTTGGTTCAATGCGTACGTTAAGACACCACGATATAAATGTTTGATTAAGGATACATATCAACAAGTTGATCGTTAGCCGACCTCATTATATATTTTTTTCTTGTCTTGGTCCCCTGAATCGGATGCATTCAAATTAATTTCGCATATATCGCTTTATTGCTTGACGAGTCGCAATCCATTGGCATGTACGTTATTGTGGGATCCGCACACCACATCTGTATTGCGTATCTAACAATGTATGAGTAACATGGCCCGCGGATGCCACAGTAATTAGGCCACCAGTCTCCAAGGTCTTAAGAGCAGCCATGATTTAGCTCGAGCCCGATCCAACCTATTAATGAGTCAGTGCTACGAGGCAATCCAACTGCTACATGTGGAGCGATGCAATACATATCTGAGAGAAATTATTGGTTGGATCATATCCACCAGCAAAACAACACCTACATGCAGATGAACATGCATGTTATCTTGCAGTCGAACTGGCCAGTCCACCATCCAGCTGGTGGATATGATCCAATTAACTATTAATTTTTTCATACCTGACTGCGTGTTGCAAGTCCGAAACAGATTAGACCAGCACTATTCAACCTGAGCTGACCTTATAACCAATCAATAGCGGTCATGAGCGAGCTCAGGTCAAAATAATTGTGGCACACAACTCGAGCTCCACACATAAAAGGTCAGACTAAAATTAGGATGCCTACAATTGGAACCTGCAGCTCGGTGAGCTTAGACTTGAGAAGGGAGCTCATAAAACTACTACCGGGTGATTAATTACTCGGCCAGCGTGCCTCATGATTGTTTAAATTTTACCGAAGAAATCATGTGAAGAATCTTAAAAGAACCAGCAACAACCCATGTCAATGATGGACCTCTCTTGCATGGATTTTTTATCTTGAATGCTATCCAAGCTCTCTACTTGATGTTTCCAATCATCTCCGCCCTTCGAGGGGAGCCAATGATGGAGGACGATAAACCTTGTGGCATCATGATACATGAAGGCAACCCCTTGGATGATTACATGAGGTGGGTGGCAGGTGGGAGAGAACTTTTTTCTTCTTGACCGTGGCATGAATTCAGGTCCATGATTGATGGAAATATGCATGCAAACTTGCTGATGGACCCACTGAATCATGGTAGGTTATGACTTCATTACTGTTCTCTCCAGATAAAAATGGGCAAGACATATATTGTTTGGTGGGACCTTCTCAAGCTCCAAGGCCATTAGATACTGAGAATGTAGCATTGCCGAAGAGCATGTCAAATTGGACGCAGGTTTCGTATGCTATGCGATGGCAATTTCAATTCAAATCTGGTGCTGTCTGCGGCAGATGTCCTTGACTCTACGTTTGCATATTCAGGTTATGTTCTTTTGGGACTATGGTTTCTTATTATTGGTACGTATAAATCGATCTCACCATTAAATCATGCGACAACAATAAAATTATTTAGATTATACTTCCAAATCAAATCGATTATTTATCGATCTGTTTTAATCTTCAGCTCAACTTTATACCAATTTAAACAGATTAGAGTTAGTTCCTAATGAAACATGATCAGTCTGATTGTCTACCGATCTACCATATGGGACATCAGGTCAAAATTGATGTAATCGATGTGATTTTAAAACACAAACAGTTATCTTACAGCTGTCGGTCAACTCAACAGTAGCTATCTTCCGGCTATACTATAGCTAATCTCCATATGAATGAATAGTCTACGATCTCCATACAGCTGGTTTTTTTGTTGTAACAAACTAATGGCCTAACAAACTCTCCTAACGACTTAAACAAGCTACCTCTATATAGAAAGAGAGATAGGATACCCCTCCAAAAGATAAGTCAGAATTCATAGAGCTGAGACTTTGCTGAATTTCTTTCGACTCCTCCATTGAAGAGGAAAAGAGTCCTGACTATACTCTCTCAAACTCTTCTATCTTGCCTTTCAATTTTTTTATTTCTACGGTTGATTTTCAAGTCCCCAACCAACTTAATCATCAAAAGATCCTAAATCGGAGGGTATCCAACTGGATCTAAGATTTTTTTTGCAGAATTTTCTATGAATTTCATCAAATTTTCCTTAAGGGCACTCCAGCTCGGATCAGAATCGATCTCGTCATCTATCTTTTGAAATCTTGCGACATCACCTATTATTATTATTATTATCGCCATCATTATTATTATTTTTATTATTGTTGTTATTATTATTATTATTATTATTATTATTATTATTATTATTATTATTTTTGATCAATATTATATTAGTCCAAATACTATGATCTAGTCCCGTAACCACTAAATTTGGTAACGATATATTTTCACATTGATGATGCAACGGGTAGTGGGTGAGGCCCTACGGTCTCATGCAGGAGCCGATAGTTGCAGTCATGGGCAGGGCCTTGCTAGATCATCTCCAGGTCTATACACATGAAGGAGCAAATCCTCTTTGTACCTTTACGCTCGTTGGACCTCTCACCTTGATGGCCACAAATTCTACTTCTAGCCTTCCAACCTTGACGGTTCTCTTTGCGATCGAACCGAAAAGAGTCGGCCCTCAATTACTAACCACCCATATATCATGCAATAACTTGTATTAATGAATGGGATCTGATACATCAGACTAGAATCAGATTGAATGGATTTAGACTTAAATTCGATCAAATCAAAATTCTATAATAAAGATTCTACATTAATGATTTAAGCTATTGAATGTGATCTACTGCTAGGACTGGCAAAATATGATCTGATCCGTCATAAATAAGTTTGGATTTAGATTAAATGGATTTGGATCATAAACGGATCGATCCACTTAACCTGTTTAATAATTGGATCGGATTTGGATTTTAAATATATGATCCATTTAATCCGTTTAATATTCAGGTCGGATTGAGTTAGATAACATATTTAATCTGTTTAACTTATTTCTGATCCATTTAACCCAACCTGTTTAACTTATTTAATCTATTTAAAACATGTTTAATCTGTTTAAAATCTTTTTAATCTGTTTCTGACTCATTTAATCCAATCTGTTTAACTCGTTTAATCTAAGTTGACCTATTTAATAAACGGATTAAACGGATCAGATTGGATTATCTGTTTAGTAAATAAGTCGAGTTCAGATTTAAATTTTTGATCTGTTTAATAAACAGATCGGATTTAAGTTGACGATTTTCTGATCCGACTTGCATTGATTCGATCCGTTTATAATCCGACTCAACTCGATTGCCACTCCTATCTACTACTTTAAAATTGTTTACACATAAAACATTATATAATTTAGAGATTTCTGATATATGCATCGAGTAATTCAAAACTAAACAGTCTAAATAAAATTGAATTAGATATATTTTTTGATCATTTGATACAGAGGTTAGAAATTTTCAAATCATATAATTTTTGTGTGTAAATAATTTTAAGATAAAAAATTATATAAAATAATTTAAATCATTGATGTAAGATTTTTATTATTTAATTTTGATTAGATTGGATCTGAACTTAAAATCTGGTTGATCATATGGATATGTGTGTGTAAGTTTGGTTAGTGTCCAATCAAATTATATTTCACGCAAAGACAGAATTCTTTTTACGCATTGTTCGGCCAGCCACTTTTGACCTGTATTAGTGGCTGATCAAGTGGAATGCTGGAGAACAAACTTGGGCTATTTAATGCTAACTTGTCTTGTAACAGTAAGGGGGGCCCTCGAGCAATGAAAGTTGTCATCTTGGAAAGGGTGGTCTCAACTACCTGCCACTCGCGAAAAGCATGCGGGTTCCCACCAACCCCACCAGCATTTAAAATCAGCCATGCCTTCACATCTTAAACTATTCCGATCACCAAATATATTCGGGTGAATGATCATGAAAATGTAACCATCGGTTGAACTTGGCAGAAAATTGTGATGGCTCCAGGGACCACAGAAGCCGGTGTAATAAACTGGAGTCACGTTGTTGGTGGCTTCATTCCATGCATAGCTGTATACCAGCCATGTGTTATCACAAAATTGCTATTATTGCTTTGCCAAGCCCAAAAGACGAACGTTGCTCAAATTTGAAGCCGAATGCCAGCCAGACCCGGTGTCCTGTGTAGGTTGGGCGAGAACTAGTCATAATGATACGGTCGGTCTCCATGTGGAGAAAAAATTATTTATTAGATGAGATCCATCAATTCAGCAGTGGATTAGTCAAAGATATATCAATATATAATGCATCTATTGCTCTTTTTCTCTCTCTCTCTCTCCCTTTTTTTTTTTTTTTTTAATCTGTATTTGTGCATATGGGTTTGCCGTTGGATCTGATCCAACCAATCATTTTTTTCCCTATGTGGACTAGTCGGTTTAGACCCCAGCCAATTGGATATGACTCGACCCCACTACCGACCTTGCTCCTAAAAAATGCTAGGCTGTTGTCAACCTTGATTTCCCCGGAATTTCTCTCACGGATTTGAATTCGATCTCGACGAGATCTGGATGCGATCATCCACCCACCTGGGTGTTATAAATCTTGGCAAGAAATGAAAGGGTCCGGCCGTTCCCATTCCCCTTCTGCCTGCTGAACATGGAACAAGGATCGGATCGGAATAAAGCAGGTACGATCGTCTCTTCTTCTTCTTCTTCTTTTTTTTTTTTTTGGTGGATTCTTTCTCCGTGGTTCATGATCTCTTGTTCCGATATCCTTTCCCCACCTCCTCGAGAAGTCGTCGTGGAGGCAATGGAATCGCCAAATTGTTATGGATAATGGGGAGCTTTGCTTGGTGAGAAATGAATAGATTATTTTTCGGGCCATCTCTCCTTGTTATTATTATAGCGGAAACCAATAATTTACGAATGTGCAATTCCCATAACATAAATGGATGAAAAAAGATTGCTAGAAATTCTTCAACGTTTAAAATAATATACAGGGAATTAACCTCCTTGCAATAGCATGTATTATGTCAAAAATTGGAAGTTATTTTCGCAGTATCGGAGCATCTCCTCCCATAAATCGCTCAAAAGGAAGGAGTTGTATTCCACTGACTCCGTTAACGAATCGAGGATGAGCTAGGGTTTCGGGCTGGTGGATAATAATGAAGGAATTAGGACTGGAACGTGGTATGGAGGGGTTCTCTTTTGTCTTTTCACGTTAATGACCGTGACTGTGACTGGATTCTTATTTCTCTAAAATCATTTCCAAATCTAATATTAGGGTTGGAAACTCTAGAATTGGTGGGGAGACTGGAAGGTGATTTGTGACACATGGACCTGGGAATGTCGGCGGGCCAGGTCTAAGGGATTATTTTGACTAGGCCCAAGCAAATGACTTGGTATGAAACAATAAATGCCATCGACATCATTACATGGACAACTCGGATGAATTTTTAGTCATTTCTGGAGAATAGAGGTTAAGCAATGTTACCTTAATATGTCATTTATTTTAAGGTGGATGACAAATTCTGTGTGCGCTTTCAGTTTTAAAGGTGCATTTTCTTGGTCTTGGGCCAAATGTTGACTCGGACTTGTATAACATATATGTCCAAGTAAAAGCGCTCGATTAGAACGATCGAGGATCGAGTGTTTTGAAGAAATTTTCTAATAGTTAGATCACGGTTTAGGTGAAGGTAATTTAAGGACGCAAGCCTTTTAAAGGACGTTACCTGAGGATATATATGATTGCATTTACTTACACTTGCTGCCACCATGCATCACAGGTGACTGTGGTAGCTACCACTAGGAAAATGGTTCATCCTACCACTGTAGAGAGCGATGCCCATACCGGCACTTGGCAAACTGTAGCTGCTTGCCTATTCTTTTCATTTTCTAAACATTACTCTTCACCTACATTTCATTTGACATTTATCGCCTACTTTCATTTGACATTTATCGCCTACAATCAATTAGTATAATACTCTTTTACATGCTCATACTTATGGTTGTTTATTTAAAAGATTTTGAGGCCTGGCATCCCCTTTTATCTCCTCCCGCGCACCCCCCCCCCCACCCACCACACAAAAAAAAAAATAAAAAAAAAATAAAGATTTTTTTACATATATGTCCTCCTAAACATTCAAATTTACGTGAATATCCTTTCAAAATTAATATTTATATGTATATCCTCATAAAATATTTATTTTGCATGTATATCTTTTTTTTTTATTTTTTTGTATATACCCACGTCATTTAATACCATTAAAAAATGAATGGTTCAAAATTTAAATGACTAAAATATTTTTATGGATAAATATAAAAAAAAATTTATAAGGATATATATAAATAGCAATTTCATGAGGATATTCATACAAATTTGAATGTTTAGAAGGATACACATATAAAAAATTTTAATTTAATTTTTATCTATTTTATCTAGATGGATTCAAGCCCTCTTACTTTACAATGTAGCAACATATTACATATTATAATAATACGATGATGATATTGTATAATATTTTATATATTAGAATACTATATTATATTATATTTTTATGCAAGATAGGGTGATTATGTCCATTTTATAACAATATGATCAACCTTAAATACTTCACAAAAATATTTTCGATAAAAATTGTTAAAATAAAATATTATTACATAATGTCTAAATCCACAACTATGTCCATTCTATGCAAATATATATGCTATCCATCTAATATCAGGTTTAAATACTTTTTTTATAAGCCTATTATTATATATTAGGAGAAACATGGATTCTTACAATTTGTCTATTTTTTAGATAAAATAATTTTGATTATCATTTGATAGAAAGATCATTTTATCTATATAAATTAATAAATTAAATAAATTTATTATTTTAGTTGTATATGTTAATTTTTTTATTAGAATAAGAAAAGAATTAACAAACCAAGAGATGTGTATTTATGTTAAAGATTTTTTGCATTTATATCCTTCTAAATATTCAAATTTACGTGAATACCCTCGTCAAATTGCTATTTACATATATATTCTTATAAATTTTTCTTTTTGTATATTTATCCATAAAGATATTCTAGTCATTTTAATTTTTAACGGTGTTAGATGATATGGATACATATGCAAAAAAATATATTTTATGAGGGTATACATGCAGATATCAATTTTGAAATGATATTTATGTAAATTTGAATATTTGAGAGGGTATACATGTAATTTTTTTTTTAACACAAAAGTTAAGCATCTTTAAGTTAAATTGATTACATTTGTTGCTCTACTGCCTTTATGGATAAGTCTTGATCTATTAAATTGAACACAGACTCCATTTATTTTACCGCATGATTCATACATTATGCACCCAAGCTAGCTGGAGAAGACTCTTGATTCAAAATCTTTCCATTATTAGCATATTATTTTGATGAGATAAAATGTTGCATGAGAGCACTTTTTTTCTAATATAGAGTATGTCTCTTGGCTTCATGGCGCAGTTTGCCAATTTATGCTTGCATAAGTTTCGACGTTCATGATACTGCACCGAGTCTTATTTTCAGGAAGACATTTTGTGCATTTCTCGCAGCAATGCGAGATATATTTTGCTTAAAGGGAGTTTGTGGTTATTGCAGCGTAGATGATGCTTTATTATGTACTAGTTAGCCTTTCGTAGGGAGTAAATAATCTGCACGGTGCATTCTTTGTACCTTTTAGGACGGTTGAGCTTCTCGGTGAAAAATGTTCCAGACTCAATACCTTGTACTAGATAACACTTGCACTTGTACTAGATATACATAGATTGGTAAATTAGGTGTTCTTCTTAATACCTTCTGTTCTTTGCTTGAAGTGCCGATAGAACTGGCGATAGAACTCATATCGGAAATTTTCTTTAAAAGTTTTTAAATCAGGAACGTCCCTGTTGAACCTTTTTTTTTGATTGTTTCAACAAGGTAATTGATTTTTGATATATGATATGGCATAAAAAAGATTTGTCTTGACAATGACATGTGACATTACCCTAGAATTAAGGGAATCTTTTAGGACAAAATCCCATCATACTCATTTTAAATCAAAATGTTGCAGCTTGGTCAGGATCGAGCTTAGGAGACATCAAACACAAGCTTGCTTTGACAGTTTGTGATGGGGTTTGGGGAGTTGTGCAAGAGGTTGATGCTTCTCATGAAAAGATGGGATCACAAAAAGAAAGAGAAATTTATCATTGTGTTGACGTCACCCGCTGCACATTGACCAATGACCGTGCCACGTGAGTGCAATCCAGCCCAAAAACTCCATTCCAACGTTGGTATTTTGATAACAAACATATGTTGCAGAGCACTATACTCAGTTAAATTGGGTTGGCTGGCTGAAAACATTGGTTGTCAATATAGTATCACTTGCCATTGAAAGCAGAGGAGAGCGATAGAGGTGGAAAAGAGAAGAATGAGGCATTATGTCGTTGAAACCCTCTTGTTGGGCTTTGGTCATGGTCATGGTCATGGTCATGGTCATGCATGGAAGCATTTCCCTAGGTGAAACGAATCAGCCCACCATCTCTTTTCTTTGCTTTTCTTTTCACAGTTAACCATTACCCCTTTAACTTCACCCGAGAGAATGGAAGACATATCATCCTATGGTTTTGAAACACCCTCATCACTAACACCACAGGAAAGAAAGAGAAGGAGCAAAAGCAAAAGCAAACCCACTCAACGCAAGGGGTCAGAAAAAGAAAAGGGAGGTGTAGTCGGATAAATAAATATCAAACGTGAGAAGAAGGCGGGGGAGGAGGGATCTAAAACAAAGGAAAAAGATGGTCAACACCATCCTCGAAGACTACCTCCATTGTCTTTCTTTATCGAAACTCACCAGTTTTCCTTTACTTCCTTTCTTTTGAGCAATTCACTTAGTGCATGAAAACTAATAAAAGGATGCTTTCTCCCTCTTCAAAAATTCCTTCAGTCTCTCTCAACAACGAGAAAGATGAATATCTGAGACATTGTGGTCCTTCGCTTATGTTTTGTCTTCTTTCAAATAGACATGGAGTAGATGCACATCATATGCTCACATATATTCATATACAGGTTTGCATACTCATATATGTAGATGGAAGTCAATGACAAAAGAGAGTCTAGAACGGTAATATCAGATTGAGGGGATAAGATTTGGTCGACCTCGTATGGTTGCCTGAATGTGTACATGTATGATTAATATATGCATGAGTGAGTTTCATCGTTTTATGCTGCGCGCATGTTTGCCTGGGGCTTGTATTTGGCTTGAAGAAGGAAAAGAATGTGATCGATGGTTGAAGTTGTAGCTCTTATTATGAGTATATATTCATCAAAAAGTTGATTGATTTTTTTTTTTTTTTTTTGAATGGACAAAAAAAGTTGATTGATATAAAGAAAATTCCATCAACATTGTCAATAAGATGGAAAACCATATATGGGCAAGCTTGATTGATTCTGGACCGCTTTCCTCAAGTCGATCAAACTAAGGCATCCTCCTTTTTTTTTTTTTTTTTTTGGCCTGAAATTATGCTGAAATTAAAGGAATATTCGCTCTCGAGAAAATATTTGCTCAAAAGTAAAGCCTAGTTTTCCCAGTTGATGACCGTTAGGAAGTGGGCTTTTGGGGAAAAAAGACATGGCCCCCTTGTTCAGGATGGGAAGAAGTGGTCGGTGGGTCTCAAAGGTTTTTCTAATGTGTGGAAGCATTCACTTGTGTGCTGATTTAGATTATTTGCGTTCCATGTTCCTTCTTATCCAATCCTGGGTCAACATGAAGGTACCTCTCTCACGTTCGAGTCCAGGTGGACCTGAGCTAGTTGTGCCACATCAGCATGGAAGGCCCCCCCTCACTGCGCTTGTCTATGCCTTATTTGAGGACCGAACTATGGCGTGGGGGCTTGGAATAGATTTGTAGGCCCACATTGATTTCTTTGTCGCTTCACCGGATTCTCAGATCGTGCAAGTTTTCAACCGAAATGCTCAATCCTTCTGGAAATATAATCCAGTATGATTAATTCTTTACATTATCAGTATTTCTGGGCGTGCAAACAACGGACACGAATAAGAGATCTATGACCTTTTGAATTATTGTTAAGGAATGTCTCCCGGTGTGAATCTATGGCCTTTGGAATTATTGAGAAAGGGATGGTAACGTGATCGAGAATAAGAGATCGGAATGGGTTTTCCCCAATATGGGAATTGATTCTTAGGACAAAAGTATAATCTAAACACGGACACGACGCCACCTTCAAACTGGTAGCATCTTGGCCACACACGCTACTCAGGGTAGGCACATCCACCGCCACAAATGGCAGGTGCATCTAAATTTCTCCAGACCGTACATTTATGTTTGGGCTTTGTTTTGACCTGATTCACCGTCTTCTCATTTGCTCTGCTGTCATCTTCCTATTTTATCTAGCGTTTCTCTGTATACTCTGCCTGTCTATTGTGTATATTGTTTCTCCTCAATACAAGAATTGGGTTGGGTGGCCTAGCTCAAAAAAACAGAAAAAGAACGGGAAAGAAAATAAAGCTGGTTGTCCGATCACATTACAAACAATTTGACTGCAATTAAACCTATGCATCAAGCGATTGATTAGTCTCACTAGCTAAGACATATTTATTCGAAATATGAAATGAGCACCCTAAAAGAGGACCCATCCTGAAAAAGGAAAACTAGGACACGCATCCAGCTCTTAAAAACCTCTAGGCCAGCATCATCATCGCATACTTGATGAGATTTAACGTGATAAGTGGGGTGAGAATCACGTAAAGAGGCGATGTTGGAAGTCGGATGCCGAATTACGTTCTACATCATGATGCACATGCACTTCGCTCCTACCCACGTCTAAAAAGAAGTTACTAAGAAAGCCGATTTCAAATTCCCCCTTATTTTTCTATCCTTAGCATCCCTCTCAATGTCCTTTTTCTTCTTTTCCTTCTTGTAGTTTTCCGTGATTCCATTGTTCAAGGAATGCAGGTGGAAAAAAAGAAAAGAGAACATCCCCGGGCCTCCACACACATCTTGATTCGCAATTATTGAGGCCCGCGAGTATAAAAGCCCCCACAAACCCCCACCCTAAACGACAGCAGCACACAAGCTCACAAGCCATCCTCTCTTCTCCGACTCCTCCCCAGCATTCCCTCTCTATCGCTTCCTAGGTAAGCCACTCCTGGTCATTCTCCTCAGCTTTCTGGTTCGGTCTTTTCCTCCATCTCTCTGTGCTCTTGTATGCTTTCATGAGCAGCAGAATGATGACCCCGTAGCTGCATCTGATGGCTCACTACATGTGATCCAAGTCCAGGTACAAGGTGCAGGAGGCTTGTCATCTAGTAGTAGTTTAGTTGCGGATGGAATTAGTACTGTAAATACGGTTTCGAACCTTCAATTACGGGAGGAGGATCTTGATTTGTTTCCCTGCTTTGCTTCAATAGCTTTTAGATCTTCTTGTTTGTTTATTGGTTCTTCTTCTTTTTGCTCCTATTTCCTAATGCGCATTCTCTTTCATAAACTACTATCTACCAAGTTCAAGAAAGATTGTTACAGCAGCTTTTTCTTTTCTTTTTTCTTTTTTTTTTTTTTTGGAGTCTCTACTCTTTTTACCTGCCTGCTTTCAGGCCTAGATGTTACTCCATTTTTTTTTTTTTTTTTTTGTGGCAATACTAGGAGACGTCTGCCAGTGACGATAGATATGCCGATTAATTCTGTCTTATATTGTGTCTGTCGTGTGATTAAGCAATGATTTTTCTGTCTTGTTGTTGTGATGGCGGTAGGGTTTGAGAAGATGAACAGGAAACCAGGAGACTGGAACTGCAGGTCCTGCCAGCACCTCAACTTCAGCCGGCGCGATTCATGCCAGCGTTGCGGCGAGCCCAGGTCCAGCAGCGACCGCTCTGACTATGCCAGCTTTGGTGGCGGCGGCGGCGGCGGCGGCGGCGGCCGGGCCGGCTCCTCCTTTGGCTTCAGCGGATCCGATGTCCGGCCGGGAGACTGGTACTGCTCATGCGGCGCCCACAACTTCGCGAGCCGCTCCAGCTGCTTCAAGTGCGGTGCGTTCAAGGAGGACTCCGCCGTCGGCGGTGGTTTCGAGGGCGATGTGCCGCGCTCCCGGGGGTTTGGCTTCGGCGGTGGTCGTGCCGCCTGGAAGTCTGGAGACTGGATTTGCACCAGGTGTCCTTCAATCCCTTATCTTCTCTTCCCTCGCTCTTTCGCTGAAATTTTCTTTTAGATATAAACTTTTTAAGCCCCGGTTGCGGACATGGCTGCGCTGATTCCATTGCAGTTACAGACGCAACCTAGTTTTGTTTTCTTTTCTCCCATTTTCCTCACAAAAGAACGACTTTGGAGGGCTGTAGATAAGATAATACGACGGGGAAACAAACACGCGTCGCTGCCGCCTACCTTGTCTAGCTAGGTGCTACTGCTAGCTAAGGTTACACCTGTTCAGAAAGTACGGGTTCGAATCATGTGGTTAGCTCCCAACACCAAACACCTTCCTCAGCATGACACACTTGTACTTGAAACCGTGACATCTGTCGCACTACCTTACGCTCCTTCCTCAGAAATATATTTCTGATGTAGAGATATATTCACCATGGATCTGCGACACCACGTTTGCAACATATGGTTGGCCTGCATGTAGTTGATCTGCTCCGGTTCTATAAATGTACTTGGCTAATGACGTTGGAACATGTCATCAGGTCGGGCTGCAATGAGCACAACTTTGCGAGCAGGATGGAGTGCTTTCGGTGCAATGCACCTCGGGAGTCTGGTAGTCCATCTCGAGCATTGGACCTCTCTCTCTCTCAATCAATCAATCAAAATTTACTTACAATTTCGCCACCATAATTTGGCTTTCATGTTTCATTTCCTGATTCAATCCCTGGCTTTCCGTTGCAGGAACTGAAGTCTAAGGAGTAGACCAAGTGAGATAAGATGAACATGAGACATGAAATCATATGATATAGTAGTAATCTCAAGTATCACTAGCTTTGTTCCTAGCCAACTTTTTACTTTTCTTCTTAGAAAAAAAGGAAAATCTTCTTCTTCTTTTTTTTTTCGTTTTTCTTCTTTTGGTTTTAATGCCCCTAATGGAACCATGGCTGAACACCCATCTTCCATGTGGGAGTGTCCTGTCCCAGTTTTTTGTTCGCTTCTGAAGTTGTATGCCTACCTTCCTTTGCTTTAGAAGTATAATTATCTAGTTGTGTTGTTGCCTCTCTTATTAAATTGTTTGGGAAATTGTCTGTGTGATGCCTTAAAGATGGGCTTTTTAAATTCTCGTAGAATGGGTGGGGATCCTAAGATCCTTAAAATATCTACTGGCAAATCCCTTTGTCTATCTTATGAATGGAGAAATTATATATTCCAGCACATGCTCTCCTCCCGTACATCTCCTGTGATGGGATGGGTTGGATATGTTCTCACACCCATAATGCAAGTGGTCCCAGAAATGTCTTGGGAAACCGCTATCAAAGCTGGTTCACATTTTGAGAGCACTTACAGAAAAGGAAGGAGATGATGGGCCATAACTATGCCTTTTCTTGCAAACACTGCAGAACAAATTATGGTCTTACGATTATAGGGATGTATGCCCCTTCAATTCAAAAGAAGAAGAAGAAGATTATAGGGATATATGTGATCCACTTTATTTTCTAAAGTTTAACAATAATTTTCTGAAAAAAAAAAAGGGTTGGGTTGGGGTGGGGGTGGTTCGACTTTGGAACGTTGCATGGAAACTCATCAGGAGGCCTGCAGAGAACATCGATTTGTTGAGGATGATAAATGGATGAAATGCTGTTAAAAGTTTCGTAGGTCATTCACATCCCTTTTGTCCCTATTCTGTGTTCCCCTTTCAAAAATTTGGTCTGCCAGGATTGAACATCTCCTGTCTTTCTTATTGCAACATTTAATTCTGACATGCGCGGCCACCAGCCTTGTAATAGACTTCACGCATTACCGCGAGAAAAGACATTAAAATTAACGAATAAGCTCATTTTTATGCTGCCTGGTCGTCTCCATTCAAGACCGATCCATTCCCTTCATCATCTTATGACATCACGGGAGAAAACACGCTCAATTGTTTCTCCAATTTCTGGCCAGGCTTATCTTCAAGATTTCCTTCAAGTTTGGCTCAAGCGGAAATATTCGATCCATTTGTCCCTCATCAAAATTGAGTTTAAAACATAATTCACTATTAAATTGGACATTATTACTGTAGAAGAGGAATACATTTACCGAGAGATGCATTCGTTAAATTGCTTACGTACCTTGGATTCTCTTTTGAGTCGACTTTACAAAGGCTTCCTAGATTGAGCTCCTCCATGTGCTATCGGTCAAAGACGTCCATGACACATTCATGAACGTATCCCTCCACCCTCCTTTACTTCAACTTTTTAGCGAGATTCTTCTCTCCCCTCTAAGCCAACTTTATGTTACTTCAGCTTTGTGTTGGTTTACCAGCTTTTATCATATCTTGTACGAACCTAACTGATTAAAGAGCTCTTCTGTGGTGATATCTTCTTGGTTCTTTTAGTGATGCATCAGTACGTACTTGTATTTACGGAGCAGGCCTTTCGTCTGGATGTTCATGGCAGATCATGGATGACAAATACATGCAAAGTCCTTTAACCAACTAGCAGGTGAAGCTAAGGCCTTCAGGTCTCCAACTAGCAACCTGTGGAACTCCGGCAGTGTATTTGGCCATCCAAAATTGCCGGCGTGGGTTGCTAAGTCTCGTTTGCTTGTGGAGACTAGAAACTTTTTAAGGTGATTCTAACATACTCGTTAAATATTTTGAAGCAACTTTTTGACCATAAGTTAACAAACATATATATACTAAAAAAAAAACTCTAAATTATAGCTTTTGGACAAAAATCTCTACTTGAAATATATCACGGAGCCCTTTTCACCTAAAAGACCAATTTCAAATCCAGGCAATGAATTCTATTAAAAATAATTTATAAGTTAATAATAGTTTATAATAAATTTTTTGGTAGCATAATATGATATAATATAATTATCATCATTATCATTGAGTATAATAGTCAAATTACAATATATGATATTATTATACTGTAAAAGCATTATAACAAAATACTACCACAATTCACTCAAAAAAAAAAACCACTACAATATATTAAAATAATAATATATTATAATATCATCATAATATGATATTATAATTCTGATAAATAATATGATAAAAATATTATTATATTTTGATACTTTTAAATAATAATATTTATTTTTTATTTAGATTAAATATTTAAATAAATAATTCATAAATTAGAAATATTTTAGTTTTGATAGCACAAAAATTTAAAGAATTGAAGGCATTATACAATATCTTTTATTTTTATTATTATTGATATTAAAAGCACTTTCTTTGATTACTAAACTGATACTAAAGTTCTCCAGCACTTTAAAAATATAGTTATAAATAATAAATAATTTTTATGAAAACTATTTATAGTAAAAACTCTATTGCCTAAAGCCCTATAAATAAAAACTCTACTACTTTGAACAGTGATAAATGGGGTATGAATCTCTCCTCTTAAAGAATATCAGAATATCTATTTTAATGATGACTAAAACTTTCATGGATTCCTTTAGTTCATGTGCCTCCACGTTTCCCCGTCTGTCATTGTAAATTATATATATTAAAATAACGACTAGGAGAGAAATCATTACTTGCGGCCATATTATATTCTTCTCTTTGCGAAGCCGTCTCACTGCCTCTGTTTCCTTTCTCTGGGTTTGAGGTCGTTTCTTGACCAGCCATTGATTATCCAAAAATATAATGTTAGCATACGTTCCACAAGCCAAATTGTCGCTTGAGGTTGTTGCGGAGAATACCTCCTTCTTCCTCTTCTTCTTCTTCTTCTTCTTCTTCTTCTTCTTTTTAAGAGAAAAAGCCCAATAAGGAGAATTGAACTCGTCGGGATAGATCGTCGCTTAGCCAATCATCTCACATTCTCATATCCCTACCGACTAAATTTACGATGACTATCTCTCGTCCTCATCTCTGTATCGACTAAGCATATGACATTATAAATTGATCCGACTTAAATTGATGGAATATGACCAAATTGGTATTTGACTGACTTGACTCGACATACAATCAATATCTGACCGACGACTTCCTCGACGTGTTACCGACTATCTTAATCTCACGAATCTGGGGATCAAACGATGGTTGTTCGGCACGAGTATTAACTATCTGCGGGCGTGGGCCGTAATAGTTGCCCACGAATTGTCAATTATTCGATCTTAATGGCAGTTAATGAGATAACCACCTAGTAAATATCATAATTCTTACGTCTCGTATTTTAGGGACGAAAATTATACAGTAACGATATTTCTCACCCTATATATAGCGGTAACGACAATATTTATTGGAGATATTTTGATTAAGTATACATTACCGCCATTCAAAAATTATTAAGTACCAACCCCTTATGATATTTATTTTATCTTCTCTTTTCGAAAAATAAGCATGGGATCCATCAATTTTTTTATCATCTCTTTATTTTTTTTTTTATTTTAAATATAATAATCTGATATGAAAATTATTTTTTCATATCAGATTACTCCCAACCAAATGGACAAATGGATCCTTAATCCAGAGATAAAAATAACCAACGATCGGTAACTTGGTGGGGTTGGCAGTTTGCATCACTTTCCCACCGCTTTAGTGCAAGGTTTTGTGGTGTGTTTAGTTGGACAAACAGCCCACTACAGGGACTCGATATCGAACGAGTGAAGATTCCTTCAATTCCGTCTGGTATTCCGAACAAGTGTTTGGATATGATTGGAAAGTTTACCAATCAAGACAATATTATTGATCAATAGATCATAATATATATGTTGGAAGGTTTTTGGAGTAGGCCGATAATATGAAGAGATTGAAAGATATCCAGCCCATTAAGCTTGTGCCAGTATATCTCAACCATATAAACAATCGACCATAACTCGCTTGTCTAAGCCCAACAATTTCAACTAAAAGCTGTTCGATCCTTGGTCGGCCAGCACTTGGTCCAACCCCTGGTCGTTCGGCTTTTAGTTCTAATAGCTATTCGGCCAGCACTTGGGACTGATTCCTGATTAAACAGCTTTCTCTCCCCCAACTGTTAGTCTATAAATTTTGATGACCTCCAGTCAGATAAAGTACAGAATGATTTCGAGTCAGTTGGTATCCAACACCGAGCCCTAATCGATCTAAACCGACTAAATCAAAATTCAAAAAGCTAGCGCCAATCAGATAATAACTATTAGGGAGCAGATAAGGCAACTGTGATGTCTATGATATGGAAACCTCTTGAACAGTTGGCGTATTATGCAAAATCTGCCTCAAATCTCGTATAATCATGCTAGCCCACCTGCTAACTATGACTTCGACCTTTGTTTATAAAATGAGACAAAAAGAGGGACCCCAGGTACATAATTTTTTCTAAGCCCCACGCTCCTCTATTTATTGGTTCTACTAGCTAACTTGGGCATCGGAGGGTCTCCGTCTGAATACTTTTCGATCTGGACTTTTTGCAGGTACACCATCCTGAGGCCCTATTCACACCTTCAACTCTAGCAAATCCGATGTCAATGAACTTTAGCACAAACAGATAGGCGCTAGAGGAAGAGTCTAATCCAAATCGGAGGAGTGCAAGTCTAGGACAATATCACCATGCCACCAAAGAGAGCAGCAACTTCTCACCAAGCACGATCTCACAACATCGGCATAGCAGTTTCGTAGCAAGAGGAGAATCATGCCAACCAGTCGGCCCTGCCACCTCCGATGGGAGTCTTGGCTCCCCCGCCTGCAGCAATCATCGTGGAGCAGTTCAACCTACATTTTCAATAGGTTCAAAATCTAATGGTGGTGGTCCAAGCAATTCAATCTGCTCATGCGCCACCTCCTGTGGGGCAGACACCATTGCCTGTGGTGCAGATGGTTCCTCCACCATCTCCTGTGGCACAATCTATATCGAATCCACCTCCAATGGTCTTTTAGCCTGCGGTATTGCTACATCATGCCGAAACAGTTCCACCACCTCCACTTGAGTAGTCCTGAATCCCGAAAAGACATATTGCTCACCAGCGCCACCCCAGAAGCCCAGATCCAAGAAGACGATGCGCCTTTAGCCTCTTGTTGGGGCATGATTCAAATCTGGACCATCGATCTCCTCATCAATCAGCAACTCGTGCCACTCGAGATCTTGAAGTTGAATGGAGGCTCCAAGAGTTGGACCAATGGATTGAAGCAATCCACAACCACACCCCTGCATCACCTGATGAGTTTGACATTGCTCCACCTTTCAATTATGAAATAATGCAATAACCACTCCCATGATATTTTTAGATCCCTTAGTTGGAGATATATGATGGGACCACTGACCTTACTGATCATCTAGGGGGCTTCAGGGCAAAAATGCTCCTTCTGGAGGCCTCGAATGCTATCCTTTGTCGGGCCTTCCTATCAACCCTCAAGGGAGCCGCTCGATATTGGTATTCTGGCTTGAAGTCGAAATCGATTCACTCTTTTGGACAGCTGAGCTGATTTTTTTCTAATCATTTTGTTAGTAGCTATCGACAGTAGAAATGGTCTGACTTTCTCCACACCATCAAGCAAAAAGAGAGAGAAACAATACATTGTTTTATTAACTGTTTCAACTTGGTTAAATTGGAAGTGTGCGACATTAATCAGTCGGTCGCAATATCAGTCCTAATGAATGGGATGCAAAAGAACAACTTCAAGAAGTCTCTGATAAAAACCTATCCCCAAGACTATGCTAATATGATAGTCTGGGTGGAGAAGTATGCATGAACGGAGAACGTGTTCGTGCTAAAAGTACCAACTCTTCCACGGCAGAGGGAGAGTCATAGAAAATTAGGAAGAATAAATCGTCAAGACTGGAAGAGAGGTCCAGATGGCGTTCAAAGTCTCCACCTTATCAGCAAAGAAATGATTTCCCTCCCAGAAATTGCTGGTCGAGGAGTCCTCAATGGGGAGGACGGTGTGCCTCCCCATCGAGAAGATTCAATAACTACACTCCCTTGATGGAGCTGAGGAAGAATTAGCTGATACAAATCAGAGGGCAGATTCCAGAGGCTACACCAATGCGGACTCATCTGGCTCGGAGAAATCCTAATAAGTACTATCTGTATCACAAAGATCATAGACATGACACAGTGAAATGCTTACAGCTCTGAGACAAGATCGAAGAGCTCATCAGGTGTGGCCGTCTAGATCATTTCATTTAGCGCAGGAGAGAGCAAGAGAATCGATAAAGATCCCTACGGCCTTGGGTGCAACCACCACCAGTTGAGCCCTAAGGAGACCAGCCTCTGGTCGGAATAATCAATACAATCGCTGGGGGGTATCACGGGAGGGATGCTAGTAATGAAGGAAGGTCCACAAGGAGAAGGATAGAAGAGCCAATCACTTTTACTGAAGAGGATGCCTGAGGAATCCAATTCTCGTCCCATGATGTGGTGGTTGTATTTATGAATATTGATAAGCATCTTATACGCCGTATTTTGGTTGTTAATTAAAGCTTGATAGATATTTTATATTTTGATGCTTTTAAAAAAATGAGATTATTCCCTAGCAAGCTCAGGAGAGTGGAGGCCTCATTGGTCAGTTTCATCGGAGATGCAATCCCAGTGAAGGGGGTTATCACGTTGATCGTGAAAGTGGGTCAATACCTACGTCAGTCCACTGTCCAAATTGATTTTCTTGTCATCCGACGACCCTCGACCAATAATGTAATTCTTGGATGTCCTGACCTGAATGTGTTCCATGCTGCTGTGTCAACTTATTGTCTGAAAGTGAAGTTTCCTACCACCTATGAGATTGGAGAGCTCTGTGGAGATTAAGATCTGGCGCAGCACTATTATCATATCTCATTGCAAGGAGCCAAAATTGTGGAGATCTATCTTGTCGAGAGACTGGATACCCATGACGAGCTAACAAAAATTTGAGATAAACTGGTCGAAGACCTCATCCCTATTCCCCTGAAGGATGGAAATAAAAAGCATATTGTCCGGATCGGATCAAATCTGGATCAGATAAGTAAAGAGCAACTAACTTTATTTTTGCAGAGAAATGCAGACATCTTTGCATGGACTCTAATGGATATACCAGGGATCGATCCCTTGGTGATGGTGCACAGCTTGAACGTGGATCCAAAGTATCGTCTGTTCAAGCAATAGAAGAGGAGCTTTACATCAGAGCATCAGAAAACCATTACCAAAGAAATTAATAAGCTCCTTGATGCTGGCTTTATCCGGGAGGTCCAATATCCTGACTGGATATCTAATGAAGTCATGGTGAAGAAGGTGAACAGCAATTGGTGGATCTGCATAGACTTCACCAATTTGAATAAGGCATGCCCGAAGGATAGCTACCTACTATCGAGGATTGATCAGATGGTGGATGTCACGTGACTGTCATGGTACTCCTGTGATACCTTGAAGGCTCCAACTGCTTGAGCCTTCTCCTTGGCAAAGGCGGATGATGCCTTGTACTCCTCCATAGCATAGCGCTTGGCCTCCCGAACATGCTCTTCAACCCTCTTTTCAATCTCTTTTTCCCTCTTCTGTGCAAGAGCGAGATTGACTTTCGCCTTCTTGAGAGTCTCCTGGAGGTGCTTGATGTTGGTTTTGAGTTTTTCCACCTTTATTCAGGTGGCTAGAGCATCCTTTTCGGCCTTTGTTTCTGCCTCTTGCACCTTCCTTTCAGCCTCCCATACCCCTGCTTCCCTGGCCGAATGATCTACTAAGTTGACAAGGACATGAAGCAGCTGCATCCAAACAAGTTAAGTAAAGAAAATGAAGCGAAGAAAAAAAAGTGAATAGTTAAAGTAATACCTTATGTCCAACCATCAGAGACAGCCTCTTGAGGCTAGAGGCACTCATCTTCCCGATTTATTCCAATTCTGCTGGGATTATGGAGTTTTTAATTGATTCTTGAACTGCTTTTCAATCTTGAAAAAATAAGTCCTCTGGAATGTCATCGAGAGGAACCTCCTCTTCATTAGCTAAGTTCTTAGAAGTCCTTAGTTGGGTTGGGATATTGGAAGGCTGGGGCTATTCAATATGCCCTTCTCAGGAATCAATAGTCAAAGTTGGAGCTGGAGCAGGTGTTGCCAATACCACTCCGATCTCGATAGAAAAAGTTTGGTCACTCGAGATAGACTGTTTACTGGACTCGACAGCTTTCAACTTCCTTTTCTTTTCGGCTCTAGTAGCCCAAGTTTTTCTCTTCTGGAGAGAGTGACCTTCAAGTTAGCAAAATTTTTTGCCGAAGGTTCCATATCTGCAACCATTCAACAGACGTCGGATTAGAAAGAAACAAATAGAAAAGAAAGTTGAAAAGTATAAACAACTCCACTCACTCTGAGACTCATTTGGATAGAGCCCTGTTGAGAAGAGGGACTCATCGGATAGGAGTTCTTTCAGACGAGGAACTTTGTATTCTTGGAGATCTTTAAGTGCCTTCTTCTCCTCGGCACTCAGCTCTACAGCCTTCAGAGATGAAGCTTCAGGCTGATCCCACTTAGAAATATCCCAATCATCTATATAAGAGCAGGAGATGAAGAGAAATCGCTTCTTCCACCCATGAATGGATGAAGGAGCATCGGTAACCAGAGGGGTAACACTCCTCTGTGATGAGACATACCATCAATCGGTGTATGGATGTCTCTTTAGAGTGAAAAGTGCTCGAAAAAAGGAGATAGAAGGTCGGATTCCTGTCCGAGAAAAAAGGATAAGAAAACCTACAATATATCTAAAGAAATTTGGAGAAATTATGCAAAAAGATCCCATAAAACTTTAAAAGTTAAAGAATGAAAGGAGAAATGAGAAATCTAAGATCCGTTCGAAAAGCTTCATCATATACAGCTAGTCGGCCAGGAGGAAGACTATGGACATGAGCATCGGCATCAAGAAGTTTAAGATAGAATTCTTTCAGAATGAAATACTGAGCCCAGATCAAGACCAAATCATCCAAGTTTAGCACAGATTGAATCTCGTCAGGCCTGGCCATAGGATTAGTCTTGGATTTAAGATTTTTTGGGTCTTTCATTCCCTTCCGCACTGGATCCTTCTCCAAAACGAGATGCTTACTCACAGAACCCTCAGAGTCTGCCATAGGGGGAAAACAAAAAAGAAAGAAAAAAAAAATGAAAGAAGGCAAGGAAAGCCTACCCTCGATCAAAGACTCAGAGAGAGACGTCCACCTTCCAAAAGTCCCTCTTGCAGTGAAGAAGGGAGGACAATGAGAGAGAAAAGCCAACTGCAGAAGATTGGGACGAAGGAATAGCAATGGCAAAAAAGAGAAGACTCTCAGGAGGGCGGCAAGGTGAAAGTGCCCGGAAGGAAGTATAACCATTTTAAATAGAGGGGCATCCGGCCTTCAGGGGATTTCAAATCGATACAGATTCCCAACACATGCCACACGTCAGCCTCCTATTGGTTATAGGCATACCGTCAGTTTCAGCATTAAATGCACCACAGCAAGATGAAGGTGGCATCCGCACAGGCTTCAAAATGAGCTCATGATTATATCATCATCACCTTCGCCTGAAAAATTATGTGCACACATCTGTTTGAAAAATTCTTTCATATCCCCTACCATTTAATCGCCAAGTGAGTACTCCCATAGCCCGACCAGAGCTCGGACTAGGGAGTAGGGGGGTATGTATTAAAAAAAATTTGGAGTGGGCCGATAATATGAAGAGATTGAAAGATATCCAGCCCATTAAGTTTGTGCTCGTATATTTCAGCCGTACAAACAATCGACCATAACTCGCTCATCCAAGCCCGACAATTTCAACTAAAGGCTATCCGATCTTTCGTCGGCCAGCACTTAGTCCGATCCTTGGTCGTCCGGCTCTTAGTTCCAATAGCTACTCGGGCAGCACCTGGGATCGATTCCTGATTAAACAACTTTCTCTCTCCCAACTATTAGTCATCTATAAATTTTGATGACCTCCAGTCAGATAAAGTGCAGTATGATTTTGAGTCGGCTGGTATCTAACATTGAGCTTTGATCGGCCTGCACCAACCAAATCAAAATTCAAAAAGCTGATGCCAATCAGATAATAACTGTCAAGGAGTAGATAAGGCAACCATTATCTTCATGACATGAAAATTTCTTGAACAGTTGGTGTATTACGCAAAATCTATCTCAAATTTGATATAATCATGCCAGCCCACTTGCCAACTATGACTTCGATCTTCATCTATAAAAGGAGACAAAAAGAGGGACTCCATGTATGCAATTTTTTCTAAGCCCCATACTCCTTTATCTGTTGGTTCTATTAGCTGACTTGAGCATCGGAGGATCTCCATCAGAATACTTTTTAGTCTGAACTTTTTGTAGGTACACCACCCGGAGGTCCTATTCATACCTTCAACTCCAGCGAATCCGACGTCAACGAACTTTAGTACCAACAATATAATATAGAGTTTATAAATTTAGTTACTTTCTTCCTATTCTAAATTAAGTTAAACATTTTATTTGGTCAAATCAAAACTCAATTTCAAATATCCCATTCTTCCAATGCTTCACGGGTGGTGAGTAGACTTGGGCATTGCACCGTGCTTGGCCACGATACAAACGGACTGTGCTAAGTACGGCCCATTTACTCTAAACTTCGATCTGGCACAGCCTTACGCCAGGGTCCAATGGGTCGTGCCAGGCATGGCCCATGGCCTGTCAGGCCCGCGAGCCTGATGGGCAGCTCATTTTTTTTAAAAAATTTAGTCCAAACAAATTATGCCAGGCACGGCCCGTTTAAAGTCGTTTCAGACCGTACCCTTAAACGGGCCGTGCCTGGCATGGCCCATTTAAGGCCGTTACGGGCCAGGCCTGGCCCTTAACGGCTAAAACCCTTTTTTTTTTTTAATTTTTTTTGGGTTATAATAGCTACTTTAGGAAATGACCATTTTGACCCCTCCAACAGCCAAAAAATGGCTAGATTGAGGGGTATTTTGAAAAAATGAAAGTTTTGGGGCTTCTATAAATAGGGTCCTCTTCTTTCATTCTTACCACACCAATTTATCAAACTAATTCTCTCTCTCTCCAATCTCTCTACTCCTATTTATTCTCTTTTCTAGTAATTCTCCTCTCTTTCATTCAATATTTAGCAAGTAGCAATTATAGTTTAGCAATTCAAGAGTTATACAAGAGAAGAAAATATCATCTTTTGGAGGTCGGAGTTCAAGAGGTAGCTCTTCTGGCTTTACTCTCTTCCAACCCAGCCCTCCTCTTGCGGCCCAGCCCTCCTATTTCGGCTCTCCAACTCTCCACTCTACCTCTTCTTCCTCTTCGGCTCTACTCAATTTTCTTTTGTTGGTTATCGGTTAGTTTTTATTTTTTTTGTATTTACTCAGTTTAGTTGGTAAATTATGATGTTGAGAGTATTACTGTCATGCATGTCGGTATTCTCTCTATTTCTGAGGAAGGAGAAACTCTTCCTACTTCCTCTGAAGCCCCTTCTATTGAAGCTGGATCCTCTTCTCATAAGAGGACTAGTGCTGTATGGAATGATTTTGATAGAGTTTTAGTTGATGGAGTCTATAAGATAAAATATAAAAAATATATTAAATTATATAGTTGTGTCAGTACTGAAGGAACTAGCCATTGGAAGAGACATCAAGAGTCTCATAGGGTTAGTGATTCTCATCTTCAAAGCACCCTTAATACACAAAGGGGTGCCCTTGTAGGAACTTTTGCTTATAATCATGAAAATAAAAAAAAATAATTATAAAATGGATAGTTAAAGATGAATTACCTTTTAGCATATATGAATCTTTTAATTTGAAAAGTATGTTCAATTAATTTTACAACCTGCTTACAAAAGAATCAGTAGACGTACATTTAGAAGAATAGTTATGACTAATTATTTATGAATGAAGAATAATTTGATTGAAATTTTTTCTATCTTAAATGTAAAAGTATCATTAACTTCTGATATATGGACTGCATCTGTAGGTAGTATGCCTTTTATTTCTGTCACTACTTATTATATAGATAATGATTATCAGTTAAATAAGTACATTCTTGCTTTTCATTCTTTTGATTATCCTCATTCTGACCGACAAATATCCAATGCTATTTATCAAACTACAACTACATATGATATTAGTAACAAAATTATATCCATTACATTTGATAATGCATCTAATAATAATGTAGCTGTCCAATTATTAAAGAACTCTTTTCATCTCATTCTTAATGAGAATTTATTTCATATTAGATGTGAATATCATATTTTGAATCTTTCTATTCAAGCTGGAATGGGCATTGCTTAAGATATAATTGCAAGAATTAAGAATACAGTATCTTTTATCTAATCTTCAAGAGCACGATTACAAGAATTTAAACAATTGTGTTTAGACTATGGTAAATGTTTCAAAAAATTTATACTTGATGTAGTTATCCATTAGAACTCTACATATACAATGATTTATGATGCATATCCATATAAAAATTTGTTAAGTGCATATATAAATGATCATAGATTAGGCTTTATTTTGACTGAAAATGATTGAGAAAAAAAATTTACAAGATTTTTTAGTTAGCTTTTATAATGCTATAAATACTCTTTCTGGTATTTATTTTCTAACCTCTTGTACATTTTTACAATAAGCATATATAATTTGTGGTTAATTTGCACAATATAGATATGATGATATTTTAATACCTATTATTTATGAAGTAAAAAATAAATAAAATTAGTATTGAGATGTGGTATGTCCAATGCATAACTTAGCTGCTGTTTTTGATCCATGGATCAAATTAAGTGGCATACATATTTTACTCGATGTAATTGGTAAATATATGAATCATGATTCTAAAGCATCTAAAGTTAAGGTAACTAAGCTACATTATGATATTTTTGCATTATATGATGAAAAGATTCATGGATCTAGATAGTCCAGATCATCTTCATAATCTACTTCTAGTACCTCTCATTCATCATCTATTTTTTCATTTTTTGTACATAAGAGATATTCACATGCATCTTCTTCATCTGCAACTTCTTCATCTTCAAGCAATGAATTAAAATTTTATTTATGAAATAAAATCTCTTCTGCATTAAATAAAAATTAAATAAAAAATCTTGATGTGTTGGCCTGATGGAAAAGTGCAAAAAATTAATACACTGTTATATCTACAATTATACATGATATTTTAGCTGTACCAATGTCTACAATAGTATTAGAATCAATTTTTAATGCAGATCCGCATGTTCTGGATGAAAAGAGGAGTAGAATAATGAGCAAAACAATTGAGATGCTACTCTGCTTCAAAGATTGACTGGATGCGGAGGTGAGATTTCAGGACAAAGGAGGATATGATACTGGATCTGATGATGAGAACGACACAAACGGCATTGATAATTAATAAAATTTATTTTTAATTTTTAATTTTTTAAAATTATATATTTTTATTTTTTATTTGTTGAAGTGAGTCACCTCTATTTTCTTCTCTCTCTTTTATTGTATTCTGGAGGTCAGGCTTAATCCCCTTCCTTTTTTGTATAATTTTAATTTATATTAATAAACTGATAGGGATCCATGTTAAACCCTTCACCATTACAAGGTGGTTTTTACGTTTACAAAAAAATTTTCAATATCTCCTTTTTTTATTTATCCTCCAATCCATTTTATTTTATAAAAATTATTTTTTAAAATAAAAATTTTAAAAATATTTCATGCCAAATGGGCCATGCCACGACCCATATGGGCTCGCATGCGGGCCATGTCGGGCCTAGGCACGTGTGGTGTCGTGCCTGACCCGGTGGGCCGTGCCAGTCCCAACCCTGAAGGACCGCTCTAGGCCTGAGCCGTGGGCCACTAAACGCTTAGCCCAGCCCGGCCCTTAATATTGGGCCGTGCCATAGCACGGCCCGCTATAGTGCTTGGCAGGCCGTGCCTGGCATGATCAAATTCGTGCCAGGCCACGTCGGCCCATGGGCGGCCCGACCCAATGCCCACCTTTAGTGGTGAGGCTCTAGCGAAGACAGGCTGCGGTTGCCGAGATAGGCTTTGGTGGCTATTGAGAGAGAGAAAAGAGAGAAAAAGAGATGCCTACAAGATGGTGATGTACCAGTGATAGCGGTGGGAGAGTGGCAATGGCGTCGAGCCTTTTTTTTTTTGTCCCGTATATTTTGGATCATGTTGATTGCTGGCTGGAAATCTATCCTCCAAATGAACAAATCAAGCAATTTGTCTCTAAATGAATTATTGATCAGAACTATTCTACAACATGTATTTTGGATTATCTAATAAAAGTTATTATGTCATTCATAATTCAACAAAAATCTATTGTTATCAATTTTGATTGGAAGTTTTGAATAATAAAATATTTACTTTAACTACTAGCTAACAATATTTACTGATTTAAATAAAAGAATTTATTTTTTTGGGATTATATGTAAATTTTTTATTAGATGATTCTGGATACACATAATGAAATAGTTGAGTAATTCTTTGTCCATCACGTTCCATGGAGAAAAAAAGCACAACTTCATTGGATTAGATCACATAGCGCAATAAATAAAATGATAGACATTTAATGCAGCATAATTTTTTCTCTTAAATTTTTTTTGAGTAAAATATTCTTTCTTATTGAATACCAAGACATCTCAGATAAAGTTATGACATCTTATTACTTCTTCATAGGATGCAACAGGATGTCATACTATTATTATAATATCTTATTATTTTTTATGATATTTTGATGATTATTTATAGGATGCAACAGGATGTCATAGGATGCAACATGATTTCATATAATTATTATAATATTCTGATAATTATTTATAAGATACAATAGAATGTTTATAGGATGCAACGGATGTCATACCATTATTCTAATGTCCTATAATTTTTTATAATATCTCGATAATTATTTATAAAATATAACAGGATGTCATAGGATACAACATAATATCATACCATTATTATAATATCCTATTATTTTTTATGACATCCCAATAATTATTTATAGAATGCAATAAGATATCCTATTATTTTTTATGATATCCTAATAATTATTTATAAGATACAACATGATATCATTCCATTATTATGACATCTTATGATTATGGCCAAGCATGAGCAAAAAGGAGTAAAAGAAGAAAAAAGAGGATATTTTGGTTAGAAAAAATTTAAGAAAAAAAGTTAAGCTGCATTAAATGAATGTTCTTTATGTAGCCAAATCTGATAAAGTGGTATATATTTTCTCCATTAGAGATTTCTCTTCAGTGCCCATTTGGTTTAGGATAATCTGGCATGAAAAAATGAATCCCATCTTCGATTACCATATTTGGTATGATAAAAAAAAAAGAGAGATGATAAAAAAATTAGTAAGTCTCATGTTTATTTTTCGAAGAGAGAAAGTAAAATAAATATCATGGAAGGTTGGTATTTGATAAATTTTCAGAAGGTGGTAATCCATACTTGACAAAAATATTCTTAATAAAGTACATATATAATAATTAAATTTATTCTAAAATCTTTTCAAATTCATTCAATAAAGAGTTTTAGCAAAAAAATTAAGATGGAGATGATATTATACAAAGAGCTATGTGATCATAATTATTATATAAAAACTAATTGGAGATGACAATGCTATCTTAGTATTAAAAAATTATTTTATATTAAAAGATATATTTATAAATATTATGAAAGGTTTAATCCCACATCGATTGTGAGATAGGAGTACTCTATCTTATATGAGATGGGAGACCATCTTTCTCTTAAGAGGCACCTTTTGGGCTAAAATCTAGAAGATAAAGTCGTGAGGTCTGATAGCCGCAAATGTATCAGCTACGGTTCAAGAGCCGCAAGCCTATAAGCTACGATAATTGCAAGCATACTAGCTATGACCCAAAGGCCGCAAGCATATAAGCTACGGTATGCATGCGGCCAAAGTGGACAATACCTCTTGCTGGGATGAGTCCTCTGTCCGTATGAGCTTTGGAGTCCTTTGACCATAATAAATGGCGCTAGAGGGAGAGCTGATGAATACTTAATTTAGGATGCTAGAGGTACTAAATATTATATTCATTAATATTATTTTATTAAGAATTTAATGCTATCTAGTCTATTTTGTAGGTAATTGGGAGTTTGGATTCATACGATTCAATTTGGACTCAAATTGGTTCAGATTTGAGTGAATCAAGCAATCAGCTCTTATTTCAGTATGAATGCAACTTAAAGATCAAGGATCAAGAAGCAACCTCTCCAATCAAAGACCCAGATTAAAAGATAAATGGAACTAAGTGTGAACACGACTTATTGATCAACGGAGGAGAATCAATATGAAGATCCAAAGGTCCTTATTCACACTCCCATCTCTCTTTTTATGAAATTCTAGCCTCCTCACTCTATAAATAGAACCCCAAAGTCTTCCTCTTTTTCAATCAAACCAATGCCTAAGTTCTCTTCAAGCTTCTCTCTTTTTTTCTCCCTCTTTCTCTTCTTCATAAGTCTAGGAGAGGTACTAACCCTAGCACAACATATTCCTCCATAGATCTCTTTTTCACATCCCATCAAATCTAGGAGAGGTTCTAATCCTAGTGCCGCTACACTTTCTTTGTTACATATCCACTTTCATCAATCTTTCTTTCTTGGAGTTCCTGTACCAAGCCTTCTAGCCATCCTGTCGCTGTCTGCACGGAGGAAGATGAAGGATTCAAGGAGACACATCCACCATCAGACGCAGTAAGAAGATCAACTTGATTTAGTTGTCTTATACTATAATTTTATTTCTTTTCTTTATATATGCTTCTTTATTAGATTAATGAAAAGTAATTTTATTTTTCATGCTTTTTTCTTAATTTTTTTATAATTTATTATTTTTTTAATATTTTCAAAATAATCAACTAAGATCCCTACGAATACGATCCCAACTCACCCTATCTACATAGTAGTGAGTAGGGTTAATTTTGGTGTGCTACGACATGCATCAAATTTTGGTGCCGTTGTTAGAGATTTTGACGTAATTATTTTGAAAAAAAAAATTAAAATAAAAAAAAATCTATAAAATAAAAAAATATTTTATTACTTTCTAGATTTTTATTTCTTACTTTAGATTACTTGATTGTCTTTTATATATTTTTTTTCAAAATTTTTGCCTCATATTACTCTTCGTATATGGTAGATTTACTATTTTATATTTAGATTTCTTTATTTGCATGCATAGAAATATTTTCTACTTTCTATAATCTAGCAATTTACGGCTTTCTATAGATTAAAATAATTTATTATTTTATATAATTAGTAATTTTTTACTTCATAAGTAGATTAGATTCTTAACCTTTTATTTGGATTATGTAGTTATCTTTTATTCTTAACTATGAGATTACCTTATTTGCATAGTTAAGTAGTTACCTTATTTATTATTGCCTACTATTCCTAGTGATTTTCTGCTTTCTATAGCTTAGAATAATTTATTATCTTAAAAATAGATTTGATTTATTAATTTATTTATAGAATATCTATTTGCCTTTTAATCTTAGTATGATTTACTTTTCATTTAGTTAGATTCACTTGATCTTCTAATATTTAATTAACCTAATTTAAAAATTTACTTTTTATTTTTTTTGCTAAAAGATAACATAATATAAAAAGAATACAACGATAATACATAACATTTGACTAATATAAATAAATCAACTAAATTTTAAAATCCACTTAACATGTTTGGACATCTTTTTTTTTTTGCATTGCATATTTTCATAAAAAAAAATCTTAAGGGCAAAACCCTAATCAACATAAGGTGGAGATTTCATCATCCTTTTTTGGTCCATAAATCACCACCTTACAATTATATTGACCTAAACTTTTAATTTAAAATTGATTAGACGTTGATCCTTAAGGATCCTCGAACTTAGTAAGACAAGGAACCCTAAAAGTTAGATCGGATTCAGGTTAGTCAGTTTAACGGTGTCTAGAAAAGTGATTTAGGGATTACATCCTGAAGGAAGGTGGTTCATTAATTAGTTCCGTTCGCTAACCTGGCCAACACAGTTAGTGTCTAAGAAAAGCAATGAGGGGACCCCTACCAACCTTATACTTACTTGGCTAATTGAGCGGCTAGTCTGCTACTTAGAGTGCTTGAAGGTGATTTTGACAGTTAGGAGCTGTTTAGATCTAGGATAACCCATAGATAGGATTGATTGAATCACTTGATTGTTGACTAAAAATATCAAATCTAATTAATTCTTCACTATCTTCTTAGCATTAGAACTCCTTAGGTTCTCTTCTTTAGAATTTTTTTCCTCCTCCTACTCTCCTCTTCTCTTTCAAAAAAAAAAAAATTTGTTGAAATTAAAACTCAATGAGATCTTTTGGGTGCATGCTAGGATGCCGATCATTATAACCTGATTTACACCCATTAGATCTGGAGCTAGAAAAAATGATTTGAATAAACCAAATCAAAACTATGGATCCAAAATAAGAGACTGACCCACCACGATAATTGAGAGAGTATTTTACTCCCTCATCTTATACTTACTCGTCATGTATCCAGCCTCCTCCTGTAGAGGCGGCACAATACGAAATCAAGTCCAGCATTATTCAAATACTTCCATCATTCTATGGACTGACGAATGATGATCCGTATAAATACTTGGATGAATTTTTTGAGATATGCTCTACAATAAAAATCCAAAACTTCTCCGATGATGCCCTCAGATTGAAATTGTTTCCTTTTTCACTTAAGGACAAAGTCAAGCATTGATTAAACTCCCTAGATTCTATAATCATTTCAACTTGGGACCATCTTCAGAGAGAATTTCTCAAGAAATACTTTTCAATTGGAAAAATGAATCAAATTAGAAAAGCCAGCACTAGTTTTTCTCAATTGGATGGTGAACTTTTTCATGAGACAAAAAATATTAAGAGATCTTATTCATAAATACCCCTACCACGCTGTCCCCAAATGGCAACTTGTTCAGTGTTCCTACGACAGTCTATCAGAGAAACACCGATAAATAATCGATGCATCATGTGGTGGGACATTCATGCTAAAGAGTAAGAACGAGGCTTGGCAGCTCTTTAAAATACTTAGTGAGAACTCCCTACATCACATGTCTGCCACCTCTAGAGAACAACTCATGTCTCAACAGAAAAGAGGTGGAATCTATCAGATTGAAAATGTTATGGATATCCACAGTAAGGTAGATGAGTTGTCCCAAAAATTAGACCATCTTCTGAATACCGGACACTTTTCGATTCTACCTAATCCAGTGCAAGATGTTTGTGCATTATGTACAAATCTGACTCATTTTGTTAATGAATGTCCAACCGCACCTTAATTTTCTGAATTTGTGCATGAGCAGGTCCAGCAAGCTCAAGCCCAACAAGCTTGTAGATCAGAAAATGATCCATATTCGTACACTTATAACCCCGGTTGGAGAAACCACCCAAATATTTTTTGGAGATCACAGCCAGTGGTTGGTCTTACTGTATCTAGACTAAATTATCAGGACCCGACATATAGGCATGGACCATACCACCAGTTTCAAAATACTCCTCAACCATCTATCACTGATCACAGCTCAGCTATTGAGGATAAAGTTTTAAAAGTGCTAGAACGATTAGAAGTCAACACCCAGACCCTTAACTCCCACACGCAATCCATTGCTAAGCTAGAAACCCAAATAAGTCAACTAGCAACTGCGGTCAGTAGGAGAGAAGAAAAAAAATTACCTAGCCAATCAGAGAGCAATCCGAGAGGATAATTCATGATTGAGAGCTCCAATACTTCGGATACCTTTCTGAACACGCCAAATCAATCATGACTCTCAAAAATGGAAAGGTCATTGAACACACGAGTAAAATCAATAAGACCGACCCTACACCTTTGACTAAGCTCAAATCACCTAAGAGCAAGGAGGACACAAAAGTAGAAAAGGGACCAACTGCACTAGAATCACCTTACTTACCTAAAGTCCCATTTTCGAGTGCCCTAAAAGCCCCCACTCTTGTGGATAAGAAAGGAGGAAGACTTGATGAGATGTTGGAATTATTAAGCAAGTCCAAATTAATCTCCCCCTTTTAGATGCAATCAAACAGGTCCCAGCTTACGCAAAATTTTTGAAGAAATTATGCACCCAAAAACGTAAATCTCGATCACAACTCTCGAAGAAAGAATGCCTCACCGAACAAGCTAGCTCTGTATTCCAGCACGCTACCCCTCCAAAGCTTAAAGATCCAGGTACCTCTACCATTTTTTGCATTATAGGAGACCTTCACATCGAACAAGCTCTCCTAGACTAGGGGCGAGTGTGAACCTTTTACCTAGCTCGATTTATGAACTTTTTGGATTCAAAGAATTGAAACTCACATCGATCACTCTACAGTTAGCTGATAGATCAATTAAGACACCACGTGGGATGATTGAGGATGTTTTGGTCAAGGTAGATGAGTTCTATTTTTCAGTTGATTTTTTAGTCCTTGATATGAAACTGAGTGGCAATCTAAGAAAAATTTTCATTATCTTAGGCAGACCCTTGCTAGCTACGGCAAATACGTGCATCAATTGTAAGACAGGAGTCATGGACGTATCATTTGAGAATAAGAAACTGAGATTAAATGTGTTTAGTGCATCCCAGGGACCATCAATGGATAGTTGCTTCGAGATAGATACATTCGAGGATATTATAGAGGAAGCAACATCAATGATTTTTGCACATGATTTTTGAGACACCTATTTGACGTACTTTGGAGTGGACGACTGTGATATGAAGAGAGGTAGTGAAGAAGTAAACATTTTAGTTGATACATCAAGTGATGAAACTGCTTTCCATTAGACAATCAAGTATGAGCCATTGCCTGCATTAGCCAATACACCCACAGCCCCATCATTAGAATCACCATCTGCACTAGAATTAAAGCCACTTTCGGCCACACTCAAATATGCATTCCAGGACCTAATGACACCCTTCCGATGATCATTGCATCAGACTTGACCCTAGATCAAGAAGCATAATTGGTTGGTGTTCTGAAGAAAAATAAAGAGGCTATCGGCTGATCCATTGTCGATCTAAAAAGAATTGACCCCTCCATCTGTATGCACCATATTCATTGCGAGGTAGATGCCAAATCCCATCGAAACATGCAGAGGAGACTGAACCCAAATATGTGGGTAGTGAAGAAAGAGGTGGTAAAATGGTTAGACGCTGGAATCATCTACCCCATATCCGATAGTAAATGAGTCAGCCCTACTCAAGTAGTACCTAAAAAAGTAGATATTACTGTGGTAGAGAATGAAGAAGATGAATTGCTTCCCACTTGCACACCATCTGGTTGGCAAGTGTGCATTGACTATAGAAAACTCAATGCCGTTACTAGAAAGGATCATTTTTTATTACCCTTCATCGATCAAATCCTAGAACGGCTAGTAGGTCAATATTTTTTTTATTTTCTAGATGGTTATTCGGGGTACAATCAGATACCTGTATTTTCAGATGACCAAGAGAATACCACCTTTACTTGCCCCTACGGTACTTTCGCTTTTCGACGTATGCCATTCGGACTCTGCAATGCACCCACTACATTTCAACGGTGTATTTTGACCATTTTTTCAGATATGGTGGATAAATATCTCGAAGTATTTATGGATGATTTCTCCATATTTGGAATCACTTTTGAGGATTGTCTTCATAACCTCTCCAAAGTTCTTAAGCGCTGCACGGAGATAAATTTGGTTTTAAGTTGGGAAAAGAGCCATTTTATGGTTCGAAAAAGAATCGTATTGGGATATATTATTTTCGAAAGAAAAATTAGGTAGATAAAGTGAAAATTGAGGTCATCTCAAAACTATCACCCCCCACTTCGATTCGATAAATACGATCTTTCTTAGGTCACGTTGGATTTTACAGACGCTTCATTAAAAATTTTAGCAAAATATCGAGACCCTTGTACAATCTGCTGGCTAAGGATACACCATTTATCTTTAATGAAGAATGTCTACAAATCTTCTACATGTTACGAACAGTCCTGACAATAGCATCCATAATAAAACCTCTTGATTGATCCTAATGTGTGACGCTTTCAATTTTGTAATAGGGGCCATCTTAGGTCAAAGAATCAATAAGGAGCCACATGTGATCTATTATGCTAGCAAAACTTTATCCGATGCTCAATTGAACTACACTACGACAGAAAAAGAGCTACTAGCGATAGTATTTGCCTTTAATAAATTTCGTTCATATCTGTTAGGGTCTAAGGTTCTAGTGTATTCTGATCACGCGGCTTTGAAACATCTGCTCTCAAAGAAAAATACTAAACCACGATTGATCAGATGGATCATTCTGCTTCAAAAATTTGATCTAAAAATTTGAGATAAGAAGGATTCCGAAAATATGATCGCCGATCACATTTTTAAAATCTTAGTTGATCATACGATGGGTACAGATGAAGTCAAGGAGAAATTTTCTGACGAACAACTTTTTGCAACATCCTCTGACCAAATCCCATGGTTTGCCCACATCATTAACTACTTGGCAACAGGACAAGTTCCTCTCTATTGGATAAAACAGGAGAAGGATTGACTCTTCTCACAAGTCAAACATTATTATTGGGGAGAATCCGAATTGTTCAAACATTGTCCTGATCAAATGATTCACCGCTGTATCCCTGAAGGTGAGTATCAAAGTATACTTATCTTTTGTCACTCTCATGCATGTGGGGGATATTTCAATGGGAAGAAAACTATCGTAAAAGTGTTACAAAGTGGGTTTTACTGGCCGACATTATTTAAGGATACACATAATAATTTTACCTTGAGTGCTTGCACTGTCAGCAAATGAAAAATATTTTTAGAAAAAATATGATGCCCCTATCTCCCATCTTAGTCATGGAAGTTTTTGATGTTTGGAGAGTCGATTTTATGGGCCCCTTTCCTCCATCTTATGGATATGAATATATTTTGGTTACAGTAGATTACGTATCTAAATGGGTTGAGGCTATGGCAACCAGAATGAATGATCACAAGGTGGTAATCAAATTCATCCAACAGAATATCTAAAGTCGATTTGGTTGTCCAAGAGTCATTATTAGTGATGGAGGTACACACTTCACGAATAGGCACTTTGAAAGTTTAGTGAAGAAATATGGAATCACTCACAAAATTGCCACACCATATCATCCCCAAACTAGTGACCAAGTGGAAGTCTCCAACAGGGACATCAAACGAATTTTTGAAAAGACGGTTAGGCCTGATTGAAAAGATTGGTCTGGACGATTAGACGATGTATTATGGGCCTACCGTACTGCATACAGGACCTCGATAGGAATGTCTCCTTACCGATTCATTTTTGGAAAAGCCTGCCATCTGCCAGTAGAGCTAGAACACCATGCATTTTGGGCCATAAAGTAATTTAATTTCGATATGAAAAATACAAGTAGTAATAGGAGACTACAATTGAATGAATTAGAAGAGCTACGCAATGAAGCATATGAGAGTTCACGAATTTATAAGGCTCGAACTAAGGCTTATCATGATAAATATATTTCACGAAAAATATTCGAACCTAATAAAAAAGTATGGCTTTATAATTCGAGGTTGCGACTATTCCCTAAAAAACTCCGTTCACGTTGGGATAGACCATATGTCGTAACTCAGGTGTTCCCTCATGGAGTAATTAAAATCAAAGATCTTAAACAGAAAAATACCTTCAAAGTAAATGGCCAATGATTGAAACATTATGCGGATGAAATTAGAGATGGCGAGTAAGTTGACTCAATTGAATTATAGGATCCAGTTTACAATTGAACTTTGGCTTGGTCTGGCTGAAGATCTTAAACTTAGCGCTTGTTGGGAGGCAATCCAATATTTTATTTTTCAGCTATCTAATTTTTTTTATTTTATAAAAATTTTTGAAAAAGATAATTAGCCAAGTTGGGAGAAGCATCATGATCGATGGAGTCAAGAACACACTAGCCCAGCAATGAACGACATCTTAATCAATATTACACACATCGAACTCAGGTGGTGTTCTTCTTTGTTACACTCTATTTTGCTTTGTTATGATTCTCTTCTTTCATTGGGGATAATGAAAATTAAGTTGGGGAAGAGAATAACTAATTAAGTCCTCGAGTATGGTCATAAATAATTAGTTTTGTGCATCTAAATTTTATCTCAATTTGAAGTTAACTAGGCACTTTAATCAATAAATGATTAACGGTCTAGATAATTTTAGAGATATCGAGAAAAAAATTATTAAAGATACCTAATTAATGAAAGAATTTAGATCAGACTAAATTTTGAAGTGATTCTAGAATCTTTTTTCCACAATCTCAATGAAGAATCTGCTTTATGGGGGTATGGGTGGAAAGGTCGAGATATGCAAAAAAAATTATTTAAAAAAAATGAGATAAAATAAAAAAAAAGGTTGTTAACATTTCTCACTAAGTAACCAGACCATTTCGCCTAAGTAAGCGTTGTTGTTCGCGTTAAAAGCTGAAAATGTGAAGAAACCTCTTGTATAGTCAGTTTTAACTCGTAACTTTTTTGACTTGAGTTAGTAAGTTTGAGGGGTGTCTTACACCTAATGCCCTAAAGCCAACTGGTTTGGGAGTCATTGGCCTAAAGCTCGCTATAAGAGTCAATTAGAAAGCTTAAGGGGTTAGGACATTGCACTGACTATACATATAAATATTTCTTCAAAAAAAAAAGAGACTAAATTTAAGAAGACAATAAACCCTGCTCACATTAAGTTTGAGGACTTAAAGAGTAGAGTGGAAAGTCGGTGAAAGAAAATCTCTAAAAATTTTATGGCTAATACTCAACTATTAATTGGAATGAATTGATAATCCAATGAAGTGCCTCTTTAATGATCTAGCCGGATATCAACTATAGTTAGGAATGTCTAGGATAACTTTCAATTCAAGGACAATTTGATGTACAATGCTAATGTATCTATTTACTCGAAGACGAGTAAAGTTCAAATTGGGGGGTGTGATGAATACTTAATTTAGGACGCTAGAGGCACTAAATATTGTAATCATTAATATTATTTTATTAAGAATTTAATGTTATCTAGTCTATTTTGCAGGTAATTGAGAGTTTGGGTTCATACGATTCAATTTGGACTCAAATTGGTTCAGATTTGAGTGAACCAAGCAATCAGCTCTTATTTCAGTGTGAACGCAACTTAAAGATCAAGGATCAAGAAGCAACCTCTCCAATCAAAGATCCAGATTAAAAGATAAATGAAACTAAGTATGAACATGACTTATTGATCAATGGAAGAGAATCAATATGAAGATCCAAGGATCCTTATTCACACTTCCATCTCTCTTTTCATGAAACCCTAGCCTCCTCACTATATAAATAGAACCCCAAGGCCTCTCTCTTTTTCAATCAAGCCAACGTCTAAGTTCTCTTCAAGCTTCTCTCTTTCTCTCTCCCTCTTCCTCTTCTTCATAAGTCTAGGGGAGGTACTAACCCTAGTACAATATATTCCTCCATAGATCTCTTTTCCATATTCCATCAAATCTAGGAGAGGTTCTAATCCTAGTGTCGCTTCTCTTTTTCTGTTACATATCTGCTTCCATCAACCTTTCTTCCTTGGAGTTCCTGTACCAAGCCTTCCAGCCATCCTGTCGCTGTCTGCACGGAGGAAGACGAAGAATTCAAGGTGACACATCCACCATCGGGCGCAATAAGAAGATCAACTTGGTTTAATTATCTTGTATCGTAATTTTATTTTTTTTCTTTATGTATGCTTCTTTATTAGATTAATGAAAAGTAATTTTATTTTTTATATTTTTTTTTATTTTTTTTATAATTTATTATTTTTTTTCTTTTGTATTTTCAAAATAATCAACTAAGATCTCTGCGGATATGATCCCGACTTACCCTATTTACATAGTAGTGAGTAAGATTAATTTTGGTGTGCTACGACACGCATCAAGAGCCCTCCAATAAAACAGAGTCTCCTGATTAGAGGGGCTACTGTTGTGAGGGGTTTAGTTGTTGTATAGGATAATCTCAATATTAATCTCACATCGATTGTGAGTCAGGAGTACTCTGTCTTATATAAGATAGCACTACTATAAAAAGAGACTATGACGTGCTTATATGCCAGCGATTTTTAAAACCGCTGCCATAGAACCTACAGGAGTGGTTATTTATAACCGCTATCGTAGGTCAGACCTATCGCAGTGGTTATTTATAACCACTGTGATAGGCATAACCTACGATAGCGATTACGGATAACCGCTACCGTTGGTGGGACCTACGACAGTCGTTACAGATAACCGCTGCAATAGGTCTGACCTATCGTAGTAGTTATGGATAACCACCCCCATAGGTCGGATTTACCATAGCTGTTACAGATAACTGCCGTCGTAGGTCCTATGGCAGTGGTTACTGTAACTGCTGCCGTAGGTAAAAACTTTGTTATTCCATAATTTTTGATCTAGAGATCAGATTTCAATGATTTTTTTTGATTTCATATAACTTTTCGAGATCTACATGACTGCGTTGATGATTTTGAGAAAAAAATATCATTTTATCTTTTAAATTAGATTTTTAAAAAAATTTAATCGATACTTACAAATAATTTTGGATGATTACGTGAACCTATAATAGTGAAATTAAATTTCAAGTATATTTTCATCGTTCATTATCTAAATAATTAGCATTAGAGTATCCTCACAAAAGATCACCTCGATCTGATAGTCCTAGCTTTGTCAATCATTAAGATTCAATTTCGACGGTCACGAATGATCGCATGATAATCTGATAGACAGAGACTATCGATGGATCCAAAAATTTAAGATAATGATCTTGATGATATTTATAGCGCACTATCAAAATTTTACTTTAATCAGACATCATTAGTATTGTCAATTTAGCATGAGATGATTTTGACCGTTGAATAAAAAATGAGTGATCATAAGGTCAATCGACATCCGATTGTGGTAATTTTTTGGATAAATAATTTTTGTTAGTACTTTAATCATTTGTATAGTGATGATCATAAAATTTAAACTATACATGTATGTTAAAATTCACTTGGGCACATCTTACAAAAGTACAAGTACAACTACTTAAGAAATTTAAAAAATGAGTAGCAAGCGATATATAGTTTTAGATTGTTCATATACACATGATTTGAATTTTACGATCATCACTGTACGAATGATCAAAATAGTAGCAAAGATCATTTATCTAAAAAATTATCTTATAATCGAACACCATTTGACTTTTTCATCACTCATTTTTTATTTAATGGTCCAAATCATCCCGTTCTAAATTGATCATGATAATGATGTCTGATAGAAGTAAAATTTTGATAATGTAATACAAATAATATTAAGATCAATGTTACAAATTTTTGGATCTATTGATGATCTCTATCAATCAGATCATCATGCAATCGTTCATGACCGTCGAAATTAAATTTAAATGATCAACATATCTCGGGCTATCGGATCGAGGGGGTCTTTTGTGACGATACTCTAACAAAAATTATTTAGATAATGAACGGTGAAGATGGACTTTAAATTTTAAAATTATATCATATTCAGAAAAAAATAAAAAAAAATTATATTCTATCTTTATAGCAGCGATTGCTAATAACTGCTGCTATAGGTCTATGGCAGTAGTTTACTAACCACTGCCATATCTAGTTATGACAGTGGTTAGGTATAATTGCTATCATATTTCTACCTATGACAGCGGTTATCACCAACTGCTGCCATAAACTGGACTTACGGCAGCGGTTACTGATAACCACTGCCATAGGCTAACCTATGGCAGTGGTTATCGGTAACCGCTATCGTATGTCCAACCTATGGTTGATTGTGATAGTCCCACATCGGTTATGGAAGAAATGAATGATCCGTATATAACGATTTAAGTAGTCAACTGCCCACCACCCCTGCCTGCCCCCATCACAGGCCATTGGCAATCGCCGCCACCGCCCGCCGCTGTCGTCCTGACGGGCCCGACTGCTGGTGGCCACCCCCTCTTGCCGGCTGGCCACCATCCGTTATCTATCAACCTTTTTGACCGATAAAAGGATATGACAGTGGTTTGCCAACTACTACCATAGTATCTATGACAGCGGTTGGCATGACCAGTGCCGTAGCTTAGCTACGGCAGTGGTTTGCCAACCGCTACTGTACACCTATGGCAGCGGTTGTCCAACCACTGCCATAGCCTCTATGGTAGCTATTGATATAGTAGATGGCAGTGGTTGACACAACTGCTGCTGTATCCCAAAAAATCGTTGTCGTATCCCAAAAAACTGCTGCCATAGGCCTACGATGATGGACACAGTGGCAGCGATAGCTATGGCAGCGATTTTTAGTAGTGTAGAAATCCACTGCCGTAGCCCTATTTTTTAGTAGTATAGGAGAGTCTCTCTCCCTCAAGAAGCGCCTTTTGGGTCAAAGCCCAAGAGACAAAATCATGAGGCCCAGCAGCCACAAACGTACCAGCTACGGCCCAAGGGCCGTAGGCCTATAAGCTATAGCAACCGCAAGCATACCAACTACGGTCCAAGGATAACAACGTATAAGCTACGGTATGCACGTGGGCAATACCTCTTACTGGGATGAGCCCTTCATCCGTATGAGTCTCGGAGTTCCTTGACCACAATAAATGGCTCTAGAGGAAGGGGCCCTTCAATAAGACAGAGTCTCCCTGACTAGGGGCTACTGTTGTGGGATATTTAGTTTCACATCGATTATGAGTCAGGAATACTCTGCCTTATATGAGATAGGAGACTCTCTCTCCCTCAAGAGGTGCCTTTTGGGCCAAATCCGAAAGGACAAAATCGTGAGGTCTGGCGGCCGCAAGCGTACCAGCTACAGTCTAAGGACGGCAAGTCTATAAACTACGGCAACCGCAAACGTATCAGCTACGGCTCAAGGGTTATAAGCGTATAAGCTATGATATATACGTAGTCAAAATAGACAATACCTCTTACTGACATGAACCCTCTGTCCGTATGAGCTTCGGAGATCCTTTACTACAACAATAAATTTGATTTTATTTCTATATAAATTTATCTCAAATCAAATATAGTAATTTTTTATAATATTATTTTTTAAAATAATATTTTTACAAATCAAATATGATGAAAATTATTTTTTTTTATAATTATTTTTTTAAATAAATAATTTTTATAAATTATCATATTATCTCGTAATAGGACGTGTCCCAATGCTGAAATAATTTTAATCATTAATTTCTTTTGTCCCCGGAGTCGTTGGTCCCTTTCTAAATAGGCACCAAGAGACACCCAAGCTCGACCCAAATCCACATGTTATCTATAAATAATACTCGGGGCCCGCATATGGTGCTCGGTTCAAGGGAGCAATGGGGGGGGGGGGGGGACGCTTCGGCCACCCGGTACCCAGTGGCCGTATTGTATGTATTCCTCTCCCTCGTGGGAAGCGACCTCCTGTTTGGTACAGTCATAATTTACAACTAATGGAAAATAGAGCAGCGTTTATGACTCAGACACCAGCAAAGAAACCCGAAAGTGACACCCAGGGAGAGGAGAAACTCCGGATAATGCAACTGCCAGGCGACGTCATGTGTTGGGTGCGGCCGGACGGGTGTCTCTAGAATCTTTTTTTATTTTTATTTTTTTAACTTATTAGGGTTTTAGAGGCGACCGTTGGGGTTCAGAGCCTCCGAGGAGAAACTTGGAACGGCTCTTCCTCCTCCCGTACCCACGGGCCATGAATTTTCCGAATTAACTTAGTTTCTAATTTCGGAAACCTACATCCATTGTTTTTCTTCGCCTCAGGCGTCGAGGACTCGTGTTCACGAGGACTTCGTTTTAGGAATCCAAGAGTTACTTTTTTTAATATTCTTTTCCGATGCTGAGAATTTTTTTGGCCTCAATTAGAGTAAGAGCATTATGGTGATTTTATTTTTGGCTTTCATTTTTTTCTGGTTTCCAAATAAACCATGTAGAATTTTGCAACACGTTCTTTCTTCTTATTTTGTTCTCAAAGTATTTAATGCTGATTTTCTTTTGGGAAACCTAATAATTTTGCCAAGCATTTATTGTAAGGATTAGAGTTTCATTTTCATAAAACCACTTTTCTTTCTCGACCATATCAATCTATCGGGGGAGGACTTGTTGTTGGTATGGAGCACAAGGTTCGTCTCTTCAAAAACTCTTTCTTGATCTAAGATTTCATGTTGAATTTAGTATAAGAGCATCAAGTTATCATTCTGTTTTCTATTTTTTATTCGAATAAGCATTTGGATTTTCCTGTGGCAGCAGAGGTTGTATTCTTGGGTTTTGCGTTGATTACAGTTTTGCAATTCATGGCAGCACCAGTGATTTAGATTTCTCATAGGCATTTCAGAACCGATCTTTTTCAATCGTTTGATTTCATTTTTCTTTCTGAATCCCCATTCGGATTTCTTTTCCTTTTTTTTTTCCCGCTATTCTATGCTCAAAGTTTCGATCTTTATTCCTTGGTTTTGCTTGGATTGCAGTTTCTCGATCCATATTAGCATCAAAAGGAATTCTCCTAGAAATTTCGAAGTGAGCCATTGGAAATCGGAGTATTTCAGCGTTCGTTTCAATGGTTACTCCTCCGGATCAAGCCTCAGCTAGCTTCATCCCTCATCCTCCTCTTCTTCTTGCCGCTGCTAGCAGCGACGATGTGATCATGTTGCAGCCGAAGAACCCAGCAGACCTGGCAGAATTTGAGGCTCCCCCTTTCAAGAGACCAAGGAATTGGGATGGTGTCCCTCTGAATCCACTGGCAGCGATTCCTGCTCCTCCAAACCCTCCAACCAGAGGAACAAATTATATGTTCTTCAAGACCAGGCTCTGCCAGAAATTCAAAACAGGGTCTTGCCCCTGGGGTAGCAATTGCAACTTTGCGCATGGAATCGAAGAGCTCCGCCAGCCCCCACCCAATTGGCAGGAACTTGTTGCGGGGGAACGGGTGAATGGCAATGACCGACAGAGGATCCATAAGAATAAGATCTGCAGGAAGTTCTACAATGGAGAGGTCTGCCCTTATGGGGATCGTTGCACCTATCTCCATGTGGAACGAGAGAGCTCAGCGATGGCCGTGGGGTCTATGCCAGGGCCCGAAAAGGGGGGTCATGGAAGTGGATTGCATAATTCTGATAGTACTGGGGGATTTAGATCTGCAGGGGACTGTAATGGGTCTAATCAGAGGCTAAAGGTGAGGATCCGTTACAAGTGGGAGACCACAGGTCATTGCTCCTTTGGTGAAAAAGGCATCTATGCTCATAGCCATGCAGGTATGCTTCACTGGTTACTTAGTTTTAGACATCATAATCATCTAGCTTATGTTTTCCTTTGTGAGTTTCTGCATCCTGACTGTCTGCAATTATTTTGTCTTCAATATAAACTCAATTCTGCCTTTCTTTGCTTATTTCTCATTTTATATGCTAATTTATGCTATATTACTCTGATAATGATCTCTCACTTGATATTGTACTGCTGCTTTTAGTGATTTAGAAACACATCTTCTCCACTAGGTTTTTTGATGAAGATTTTCTCCACTAGTTATAGTGAGCTTTTCTTAGTTATGCCATGCTTGCATTGAATCTATTTTCTTTCATATACAATAAAATTTTTCTTATCTCTAATCATGCCTTCAGGATTTGTGGAGAACTTCCAACGTGACACATCAATGGTATAATTACTTGGCATAAAAGTGAAAATTGGTTCTTCACACCTGAAATATGAGTGCTAGCTCAAAAGCTTAAACATTGGAGTATGGTTAACATTATAAATTTATAATCCTCATCGTCCACTTGAACAGCAAGTCATATTTGAAGAACTAGTCAAGATTTTTGGGTTGTGCAAAAATGCATGGTCATACTATTCATAAGATGTCACATGGACGGGGGGTAATTGCAAATTAAGTGTTTGATTGGAGGGAATGGTCATATGGCTGTTGAGTTGTAACCTCTCAACATATCCATTTATGGAATACTTCGAAAGACGATGGACGATCTCAACAATATTTAGTACTCCAAACATCTTCATCTAAATTGTAGGTATCGACTTTCGTTTTCCATCCATTTGGGTGGATAGCGGGCTTTGTAAACACACCCTCAAGTCTTTATACAGCACCGAATGTACTCTCTCGCTGTCACCATGTTACTGGGTCTTCACCTAACTTTCTACACCACTGGTTTCACAACGAGTTTGCAACATATTTTGGTCATTCATGGCAAGAATCTTGTTCATGACGATAAGTTCTTTTCCTTGTTGTTTTATGAGTCATATTTCATTTAAACTGAAAATTAAGTTTGTTTTCTCTTTGTTAATCTGTCATTCCTTTTAATAGTCTTGGCTCTGGAAATCTTTTTATGAGATTGTTTTTTTACATGATAAAGATATATTTACATTTTCTAGTCCCCGCTATACCGTTCTGATGCTGATCTGTTGCTTTTACATTCAGCCATTATTTCTCATGATCCATAACCAGTTTTTCAACAGCGTATGTTGTGGATTTCCTAGTTATGCCAATTTTTATCGACTTCCCATCTACCATGATGCTGCTTGGATCTGAACATTTCTTCTAGTTTCCATGAACTTTTTGTCGAAAAAAAAGTTTCCATGAACTCTTACCATTTCAATGTATCAAATTAATCTCGATCTTACCCAGGAAAGTGCAGATTTGTTCTCCACAATTGAGACAACTTGGATGATAGTTCAGAAGCTTAGTGATCAGACTACAACATCAGTTCTGTAATCCTCAAACCCTTTGGGATCATGCAGAAATGTCAGTTCTGATATTGGGGTTTGCATATAATAAGCTTTGCTGTGTTATCTTCAGGATATCATGCACATGGGTGAAGAATGGATTTTGAGTGCTATGCTGGAGGGGTAACCTTAGGGTTATTATTTGAGCTGGAGTCCCCAGTTGATTTTATCAATATATTTGGAATACAATCTCTTCGATAGATGATCAGTCATCACTCCTGGTCTTTACTACTACAACCTTACCTCCTCTCCTCAACTGAATGTCGCAACTTGTGCTTGCCAACAGTGCCCAGTTATCATATTGGATGAATAGTGGATTTTCCCAAACCTTTGGAGAGTCTTTACATGCACAAAGTTATACACACTTTCTGCTATTAGTGATTTGCTTCTCGATGCTTTTACAGAAAGTCCTTCCTAACACAGAGTGCTATCCATCTCTTAGAAAATTTATACATAACATGGAAGGATCGAGCTTTCTTATGTCAAACGAGACAACACCAGAGAATTGTTATTCCATATCAGGTTCTAGGCTCATGGCATGCTTACTCTAGGTCTGATCGAAGGGACCATAGAAGAAACACAAGATAAAAAACTCTCTTTGTTCACTGTTTATTGTTGGCTTTGCGTTGCAGACCTGTGCTATTCAGTTTAAAAATTTGAGATGTTTGCTGTCACATAACTTCGTTTGTTGTTCCGTCTACACAGAGCTAAAGAAATCTGGAGGCCATGGGGAGTTAGATAGTGCAAAAATTGGAGCCGCTCCATCAAAACCTCTCTCTAATTCAACAAACGACGTCCCGTTCATCAAGACAGAGTCCACTTGTATGCGCCAAGCTCAGCAGAAGAAGAGTGTTTTTCCAAATTTGGCAAAGAAACTTAGTTGCATCTATGCAGATTGGATTGATGATGTTCCCCTCTTTTCCCGCACCTCTTAAAGCAAAGCAGAAACTTGATTCAGGGCCTGTCCATCAACGGCTTTTTCTTTAATCAAATAATTTTTGCTTTTGTGTTCCCAACCGATATTATACTTTGGCTCAGCGGGAAGTTTGGTGGCCATCTATATGTTAGCACACAACTCTCCATCCAAACATTATAGTGCTGTCCCTCAATTCTGAATCATGAGAAAGTACAGAGATTTTTCTTTTTTGTCATAAGTTTGGCTGAATATTACTATATTCGGTATTTTGTTGTTCTATTAGGAGCATGATGCACTTTAGATTTTGTTGGTTGGAAGGTAAAAGTTGTATAATAATATGACCACATCAGATGTCGGATCCAGAAAATTGCCAAGTCTTGGTTTCTTTCAGATATGAAGCAACTTACCTGGTTGTAAAGTAATGCTCTTAACTAAATCGATTGGAGGAATGACGAAATTTGCCTAAATCCACAAAATATGTCCATAAAGAATAAATGGCCTAAGTCCTAGATGCATCTTTGGATTTTGGTGGGAGGATTTCATGGTAATTGACCAAGTCCCAGATACTTCCAGATCAACTTTCTGATGCTATGATATCATAAATATGAGACTTTTGCTATGGTTTGTGGGACGAGATATGTTAAGATACAACAACAACAACCGTGAAATGAAATATTTTGTTGAATATAGATAAATGCAGTCGCCATAATTTGATTATAAATTTCAACAAAGTTGACAATTTACAGAAAATGAATTGAAAGTTCAAATGCTCAAGCAACAATTACACATTATGCAAATACATCAATGATGGCTCGCTTCTTTGACTTTAGTGTCAAACGAATTTTCACATAAGCCGGTACCCATCGTAGTCTGCTGCTCCATGTTCTTTCACCTCGATTGGTAGAATTTTTACGCCTTGAAACCCATGCTACGAGGCAGGTGATGATGAATCAGTATGCAATGCCCAAAACAATGTATACAATAATATAAAACATATTACTGTCTGACTAGCTGCATCATCTCATTAAGCTACGATGACCGGAAATCGAACCAATCCTCAATTGTGGCCAAAAAAATAGCAGCGAGACTGCTAAATTTAAATGCCATGCATGCAAACTGTATTAGTTGTGATAATGCAAAAGAATATTGCCATCCTGATTGCATCCATTCCACGCATGGATGCATATCCGGGTAAGCAACAGCACCCGACTGAACTGATCACCTCCATGATTGATGGTGGATGACCAAACTGACCTTCACACTGTATACATATAAGCTGAGCTTAGAACAACTGAAGACATCAAATGCATAGAACAGCAGAACAAGTCATCTCTGGAATACATGTTTCTAGATAGCAAGTTCATATTAGCTCACTTGAAGACATGGAGGACTCTAGCGCATTAAGAAGAGCTAGCACAAATATGAAACTCGAAATACAGCAACAGACATGTTATTTGGAATCAGCCATCCAGGAAAATGAACAACTTTGGAAGGTGTCATGTTCTTGGAAGACTTATCAAGATGATGTGCAATTTAACACTGCATGAAAACTGATTGAGCAATGTAAAGTGCGTTGCCATTATCATTCTGAACGACCATTATCAAACCGAGTATGAATGCAAGAAAATAACATGTGCTAATTAATTGTTACAAGTGTGAGACATAAACAACATTCTTCGACAAGGAGAAGAAAAAAATCTGTGACATAAGAGATGAAATGCTTGCATATAACAGCTTACAAATACCAAGTTATTGACCAACAAACATTGCAAAAGCATGGCAGTATTCAAGAAGTTTACTTTGAAAGTGCACATAGGCATGACGAAACGGACATGGATACACAGGCTCATACACACAGGCACAAGCACTGATCTAATGGAACAACCTAGAGGTAGAAAGACAAGCCATACAAGAACAATCAAATACTTGTGAACAAGTTTTATCATCTCCAGCACACACACACTTATACATGCATGGCAGTCATGGCAGGAATTCTTCCTTTCCAACTCGTATTATGATTTTAATGTACCGGAGTATGGCATTTTAACCATTCCGTTTCCAATCTCACCTAAGGTTGGATGCAAGTACATTCAAGTTAATTAAGCAGACGCTAGCATAAGAGCACATGAGAAATGTGCCTTAATAGCCATCGTTGCATGATTTATGGTTAATAGTAAGAGAGATTAAATTCCACTTGGTCATGTTTAAGTGAATTCTGAGAGGGAACTACAAAAGACCAAAACACAATTAAGTGACCTTAAAGTCCTTGTTGATTTAAAAGAGAATGAAACATATGTAGTGCAATTATGCTCTCAACATCCGTAAGAAAACAGACATTTCACACCGTATATTCAAGTCTTAGGCGTAGATCGTCATAAAGAAGAATGAAATGCCCGTAACGGATGATGCTGTTTCAGATTCAAACACGAAGAGTAAACCACAGCTTACAACTAAGATGATAAAAAATTGTGAGCCGGACATATCTGATAACACATGAGTTCAGCTCAAGAATGGTCGAATCCAGCATCGATCCACAGGCACTCAAAGTTGTATAACCTTGATAGTACATGATTTCATTTCGTGAACTAGTAAGTCGAGGAACAAGTGGAGGGAATGCCTTATTCCTTTAGGGCTTGTAGTTGATATACACGTTTAAGAACCCAAAGCCATTGATCTTGCCCCTACATTAGGGGTACATGTAGACATCAACAAAATAACAATAACTTTTTTTATGACAGCTATATATTTCAGATCAGGGACTTCTATTTATTTTCAGATTCGGTCTATATAATAAAGATTCGTATATTGAAGGTCTGCGAGGGCTACGTACCTCTGATAGTGTGGTCCTCGCACTACCTGAGCTTCCTAACTTTCTGGAAGACTTCTGATAATTTATGATGACAGTGAAGCATTCACGAACCTGTGATCGATGCCTTCGCGACGCTGGGACAGAAGTGCCAATGTATCGCGGATCTGCAGGCGGAAGTTTATCGTTTTACCCTGCTATCTGTTATCTGCAACATCTCGATGAACTGCTGCTTCTTTTATCTTCCTCAGCTGCTGCAGAACTGACCTTTAATTCTTGTAAGTAACCCTCTTTCTTAATAAAAGCCAGCCGGGCGGCATTCCTGCTTTCCTTCTTCTTTGCCCAAAGAAAGGAAAAATAAAAACAACGGTGGAACATTCTCTATTGCCCAAATCGCTATAGATACGGATATAATACAAAAACAGTGATGATATTGTTCATTTCATGCTCTGCCTTCTTACCAATTGAAAATTTCCTCGTAAACAACAAAAAGCAGTCCAAAAAATCAACCGTAAAGACATCTAAGGCCACAGACAACATAATGCATGGAATTAAAGGTATATATCTGGCTGGCTTTGATAAGGTGAATCATGAAATTCTCCAGTATTGAACAAGAACACAGCCAGAAAATGGATCAGCAACTGCGGTAATGGCTTGAGGCCTGGTGACAGCAAATAGCGGGAACTGGCCACCAACAAGGTATCAGCAAAAACAACACATCCGGGTCAATGTGAATCATCATCCGCTGAGCCATATGTGCCCTAATGTTAATAAAGTCTTCTCTTTTTATTTATTTATTTATATGGGTACACCTTCCCCTTTTTATTTAACAAGTTTTCCAATCAACCACTCTTAGTCCAAAGATAATGCACGGACTTTGAAAGGCATCCACGCATCCATGTCCGGTGTGGTGTGGGGTGGAGCAAGGCCTACGTAAAACCCGTGGAAAAGGGTAAACGGTGTGCCTGCGTGTTATTAAGAATTCTCCGAACCTTTTATTACAGAGAAAAAAAAATAAAAAGAAAAAATCTCCGAACCGATAAATCAGACAGAATTAGCGGGCCTACTACTCATCCCCTCATTGTGTTCCACGTGTCGGCATCGGACACACCCCCACCCGCCGAATCGAGAAAGTAGCGCGTCGCAAACTCGGGTCACCTACCTCCGCCCGCCCCGCGGGGTGCGTCTCCTCTCCTCCTTCTCGTGCAAACCATAAAGAAAGGCATGGCCGCTGAGCGATGTTCCTCCCTCCTCTCCAAACCCTAATCCTGAGACTGAGACGCCCGCTTCCCAAAACCCTAACCCGACGAGCAAGGATTTCGCCCGCCATGTCCGTCAACCTCCAAACGCACGCTTTCGCCGGCAACCCGCTGCGCTCCAAGCTCGCCAGACCGGCGGGCCCTTGCTCTCCCGGCTCTGCTCTCGAGACCCTCAAGTCCCTCCTAGCCGCCGGCGCCGACGAGGCGTCGTCGCCTGGTTTCAAGGTCTTGGCCTTCAGAAAGGGCCGGCCTTTGGCTCGGTCCTTGGAGCCCGTGTCGGACACTCCGCCAAGATGGCGTCTTGGATGGGTTCCCCCCTCCAAATTTAATGATTCGTCGGTGGGCGACTTCGTTTATCTGGGGCCGGGGTCCGAGGGGGACGCCGACACGGTGTATTGGGCTATCGACGTCTCTTCTTCTCCTTCCGGTGTTGGATTGGGCGGTGGGGGTGATGATGGCTTGTGCTTTGTGGAGCTGAGGACTTTGATGGTTGCTACTGATTGGGCAGACACTCATACCATGGGAGAATTGGCAATTGCGGGTCATGTATGCAATTCTCATCCTCTTCATTATTTATCTATTGGTTCTTATGAGTCCATTAACTAAAGAATAGATCGTGATCTTTCTTCTCAGTGTTCCATAACTTCTATTTAGAATTGATTATAATCCACCAATCCAATCTCTTTATTTGACATTCTATAGTCAGAGCTGTCATAAATTCTTGATTGTTACTTAAAAATTTGAATGAAGGAAAATAATGTACTGATATCCTAGTGGTACCAAGGTAGGGAGAATCAGGGACAAACAGTTTCGTGTCTCTTGCTTTTTGTCCGATATGGAAGTCTTTGTTACCTATAAAGTTGAGTATTTTAGGTACGATCTCGTCATAGAGAACTATCCTTAGAAAATTATCTGTAGAGAGTTATTCACGTTTTTCGTATTTCCAATCTCATAACTGATTGGAATTACTGAACTTTTGCCCCTGATGTCTGGTAAAAAAGGAAATGAAGCTCATCTACGTGAATAATTTTTTTGCATATAAATTGCTCTATATCACAGCTATATGTTTTGACGTGGCACTCCTGCCTTTGGTCAGGCTCGGGCACTACTAGAGTGGCATAATGTGTCACGTTTTTGTGGGCACTGTGGAGCCAGCACAGTCCCCATTGAGGCGGGGAGGCGGAAGCAATGCACAAATGAATCCTGCAAGAAGAGAATTTATCCTCGAGTTGATCCTGTATGATTGTGATCCCATTTCATTTCTCTTTTGCTCTATACCTCCTTCCCTAACATTATTGCCTATTATGATTATATATTAGTGTGTAACCATGACTGCTAGCATCACTTGTTGAAAATCCAAAGGAAAACAATTTACTTATTTGAATGCCCGTAAACTCAGTGTACATCTTAAGCAAAGTTAAATGCAGAGCTGTTAAAAGACTTAATCTTATCACCATGGCAAATGATTGTGAACAGGTTGTCATTATGCTAGTCATTGACAAAGCAAATGATCGAGCACTTTTGAGTCGCCAGTCAAGATTTGTACCCCGTATGTGGAGTTGCCTTGCTGGTTTTATAGAGGTATGGGCTCTGCTCATTGGATTTTATGAGATTGAGCTGTCATTTTTTAAGGGCTTATGTTATTGCATATTGTCTAATATGTTTAATCTTTATGTAGCACTGGCACACATTAAGAAGTTCATCACAATGAGAAGCAGATCTCTTGAAATTATCAAAACTTGGCACTGTATATTGTCCAACTGCATATGGTGTATTTTAAAAACTAAAGTTTGCTATATCTATGGAAATCAGTTGTTTTTATCGAAGTTGTTCAAAAATAATTCGGTAATCTTTTCTGTTCGCTATTGATATATTGTACCATATTTAAGGTTGGATTCCTGCATTAATCTCCTGCACTTGTCCCTGTGTTTTCATTGAAGGAAAAGCACATTAGTTTTGTTTAACAATCTAATTAGGGATTCTTTCTGATCGATGTCAAGTATGGTTCTGACAAGTAAATCAGATAGGCCAAGACTAGCTAGAGCTGAATGACATGGACAAGAAGAGACTAATTATGGGATAAAGAAGGAAGTTAAGGTGTGAAATAAACTCAAATGCAGTTTATGTTGATCATAACTGTTTACCTGTTCTTAGCCAGGGGAAAGTTTGGAAGAAGCAGTGAGAAGAGAAACCTGGGAAGAGACTGGTATTGAAGTGGGCGAGGTTGTTTATCATAGTTCTCAACCATGGCCTGGTATCTCCTTATGTTCCAAATCTCTTTGCATATTTTATTGCGGGCATGTATTATAAATACTCCCATATTATGCTTCCTCAAAAGAGCTTATTTCCAAAGAATCAAATAAATGAACGTCCCTTAGAGGATACCTGAAGATTTTTCCAGGCAATATTGTAGATGTGTGAAGCACACTAGCTCAAGTAAAGGTTAACAATCTTGCTGAAATTCTAATTCAATAAAGAAAGGTTATAATGTGGCATATTTTACTTAATGGACTAGTTGGAGATTGTAATGCTGTTGCATTTGAAATATTCTCTAAAGTTATTGATACTTGATTACTGGGAATTCTTTTCACTAAGCAATCCAGTGGTAGTTCTTGAGTTATCTCCATAACTTAGTTCATACATGCCAAATGAACTGGGTCAACTACCATTACGTGAACTGTGTCTAACCTGAAGCTCTGCTACCAATTTGATGTACAGCAGCCTGTAGAATATCTTTTCCTAGACTTGCCGGTAGTAACTGGCTGTGTGAAGTCAGTTCTCAACTACATGAACCTAAAGTATAGATTGAAATTTTGTCGAAATTCCATTTAATAAAATTAAACATAAATTGTATGTTAATAAGATTTTTTTTTTTTTAGCTCGCTTGAACGACCATCTTGCAGCTTTGCAAAGGCATTACAAATCACTAGTACTAAGAGGATGTGACTTTAATCTCTGGCAGTGTTCACAATGGTCGATACCGATTCATTTTCTTCAGCGACAAAGACATTCTACTCATGGCTATACTGTGAAGATTTGCATTATTAGACTGCATCCGGTCCTCCATCTCTCTCTCTCTCTGGCCATAAGGACCATGAACTTTTAAAAGAACCTTCAACTCAAGTGCTGACCTGAAACTAAGACACATCGGATGCACTCTTTTACAGATTGGACTTTGTAGATGGGCAAAATTGCAAAACTTGCTGTCTGCTTGGACTATCCTTTTCACTTCTTTTTTATTGTCCTTTTTCTCTGTTTCTTTTCAATGTTGCACCTAAAAAGGTCATATGCATATGAACTATTCCCACCTGCAATGCTTTGCAGCTGATCAAAATATCTTATTTCTTTAACACCTGTCAGAAAGATAAAAAAAAATAAATTCATGGGTTGGATCGGCACCTGTATCCATCAACAGGAACATTTACCATTTATGCCACAAAATTAACCCAAATTACCAATTAAAAGATGACTTCGACCAGAAATTTAACTTAGGAAATACAGTTGCCTGTCATATCTGTCTTTAAGCTTACATCTAGTGAATTAACTTCTCAGAAAGCACAAAGATTTATGACAAGCATTGACTGTTTATTTGATTTTTTTCTTTTCAGTGGGGCCAAACAGTATGCCATGTCAGTTGATGGTGGGATTCTTTGCATATGCAAAATCATTTGAAATTCATGTTGACAAAGCAGAATTAGAAGGTATTTTTGACTAATAAATCTTTCATGCAAAGTGGTCTCATGATTTAGCAAACTGGAAATAGTTAGCATGTCATGTATCAGAAGGGCCTTTCCCTAATCCTGAGAATCCAAGTTTGCTCTGAATTGACATCTGAACAAAATGAAGAAATCATATTCGATTACCAAATCTCATCATTTAAGAATAAATGCTTCTCGCATCATATAATTGTAAGCTTTTATCATGTTTTGAAAGTTCTTTTTCTTTCTGATCCCATATTTTTGCTTCATCTCTGTAATAACTGCTACTCTAATCTTGAATCAGATGAAATAGTGCTACACATTTTTAGGCATTTACCCAAGCGAATCTGCTGGATAGAAAGTGTTTATGTTATTCTGGATAGTGGATAAATTGGCTGAAATAAATGAATTTTAATAATTTGAAGGACCAGATTATATGGATAAAACACATCTTTTTGTTTTTTTATTAAAATGGGAGATCATGTACTCTCCCAGGAATTACAATCTCTCATAGAATGTGCCCCTCGCATCAGCCTGTGCCAACATGGCTAACTTGGGTGGGGAACAACCGACCCATTAATGCAAAGTCTTGTTCAAACTGAGTAATAATTATGTCTCTGATTTAGTGTAACATGCCATTGAAGTAATTATTCTGGTATGCATCCCACTGCACTTGGGATATGTCCATTCTGGTGTTTCTCTCACTACTAATTATTGATCTGTAAAGAAGACGTTCTGAACTGACTAATCATGAGGGCCTTTGTCTGATAGAACTTGATAAAATAATAGACTGACCAAAGGTCTCTAACTCGTCTGTCCAGAAGGCTTCTATAAGTGATTTGTCTCGACGACCAAGTAGATAAAATGCACCTAACTGTTTGGTGTGGCATCCAATGCTCAAAGTTAGGGCAGGACCGACTATAGCAAAGTTTTAGCTCCCTATATGAGTTAGAAATCCAAGTTCAAGACTCTTAGAGAAAAGGGGCAGGAAAGGAAGTAATTAAAATAAATGCAAAAACTTAAGCGCATCAAATGTTTGTGCTTGTTTTTTGGACAGACAAAAATAGAACTTTATCCATTTATAACTCAATACCTGTCCAATGTGTTAAAATAATTGGGTGTATTATCGAAGTTTTTCTACTCCCATAACCTTTTTTTTTTAACATCATATGGTCCAGTCTGTAAGATGTCGCATATATGAGGGGATAAGGCTGCAATTATATTCTCTTCCAACCTTAAATTAACACTGTTGTTGAGGATCCCAAGCTCAGATTGGAAAAGAAGAGGGTTTACATGGAGTAGTTTTGAAAGAAGAAGCTAAACTAAGAACTCAAAAGCAAGCTCTTTAAAGTTGAAGTAATATGTCTCATTAACCATTATTGGTGAATCATGAGAACCAGTAGCTTTACGGCATCAGCAGTCTGGGACAGGCTTAATTTATCATGTGTGTGTGTAATAGTAAAATATCATGCATAACTTGAAAAATTTTGTTAGTGTATATGAGCTTGGATGTATTCATGCATGTACATGGTTGGTTAGTTGTATGGGGTAAGAAAATTTTAATTGCACTACTAGAACATGCAACAATGCATGCTTGTAGACTTTTCCATGCCCTTTTCTTCATATGTTCCAAGCTTGTTTTACATGTAGTCTTGTAAACTTTACTCTGATGTCTGTTGTCAAAGTCATACCTTTTTTTTTTTTTTTTTTTTTTAAAGCAAAGGAGGATTGGATGAAGTCCGGTCCAATTCATTGTGTAAATGAAGCCGCTTATAACCAAAGAGCTCTCCAAAGTGAGCTCAACCACCAAAAACGGACAAGACTCTCTTCATTACGTGGTTATGTTTTTGAAATTTCTTAGCACTTGCACCAATGACTTAGCTGCCCACCATAAACTTGATATATCAGCTGCTCCAGTGAGTTGCATGTCTCTTGAAAGAACCTCCTGTTCCTCCCCACCAGAATCATGCATATTGACCCCAAATAGATGCAATTAGTCTTTTTTGACCATATTGTTCCTGATGTCTGCATAGATGCTAAATGGCACAGCAGAGAAGATGTCAGGAATGCATTGACCTTTGCTGAATACGAGAAAGCACAAAGGACGGCTGCCTTCAAGGTCAACCAAATGTGTAAGGGTGTCGAGAAAGGTCAGAACTTCTCGACAGACTTCAATGTGGAGAGTGGGGAGCTGGCTCAGATGTTTATTCCTGGACCCTTTGCCATTGCACATCATCTGATCTCTTCATGGGTTCATGAAGGTGCACCTGGTAACACCGAATTGTTGCCGAAACAGTTGAATTCCGTGTCAAACTTATGACTCTGCTCCTGAGTCACTTCATTTTTCTGTGAAATAACATCTTTGTCATCCTGACAGACAGATTTGCTGGCATACCGCTGAACTGCGCTCCATGACCGGGCCTCCAAAGTTTGCTTTTGATTTTCACATTTTTATACATTGGCACCTCGTTAAGGGGATCATATTGATGTTCCTAGGCTATCTTTTTGCTGGTTTCATGCTTTCTGTATTTTGCGGTCTATTTGCAATGATACCATGCTGCTTATTACTTCTAGAAGTTTTTTTTTTTAATTTTTTGTTGGAAGCTTTAAATTCTGTTGCAGGAAGTGGTCTAGTTCTCGTTTTTGAAAACTAGGATGGGAGAAGTCCTGGTGGAAATCTGGGTGAAGGTAGAATTTTAAACGAGGTTCTTGGTACCAACCTTTAAAAGACTAAGCAACAGAAAGTGGTCTAGTTCTCGTTTTTGAGAACTAGGATGGGAGAAGTCCTGGTGGAAATCTGGGTGAAGGTAGAATTTTAAACGAGGTTCTTGGTACCAACCTTAAAAAGACTAAGCAACAGAAAGTGGTCTAGTTCTCGTTTTTGAGAACTAGGATGGGAGAAGTCCTGGTGGAAATCTGGGTGAAGGTAGAATTTTAAACGAGGTTCTTGGTACCAACCTTAAAAAGACTAACAAGTGTGCTTGTTAGTGCCCTCGTCTAGTTTTATTATTCCTTCTAGATAGAGAAAATGATCACAAGATGTCCAACAGTAACTTCCTTTGAAGGCAATTTGATTTCTCCTCGATGGTTAGTAGTTGAAAAGCTGATAGAGATGTACAGAAGATGACCGTATTTGTTACTTATGTGCATCCTTTCCCAGGTCTATGTTTGAACAAACTTATTATTGATACGTGCCGCATTTTTTCGTGGTAGGAATTGGTGATGCCCATAAAATTCCTGCTCGATATTTATTTCTTCGAACCGGCAACAAAAACGCTGAATCTAACTCTAACTACCAAAGTTTGCAGCCATTCGTCAATGATGATGGTAAAAAAGTTGACAGTAAGATCGTCCGCTTTCTGAACCTGTATAGGGTTAACATCATCATGTGATCTTGTCATCGGGTTGCTGAGAAATTCTGCTCACTGTATTTGTTTGTGGTTAACTTTTGAGTTGCCATGAACGGCTGCGAAGTGACCTGCCATGTTGCTATATTTCTAGGCATCAAGCCGCATTTTTATAATCCAAAAATAAAAATATATTTTTATATGCTACAGCGGTTATAATGGTTTATCAGAAAGATCCCGTGTGCATTGTGCTGGAAGCTTAACATAAATGAGGCAGAAATTTTGGTCTCAGTTGCCCTTTAGAAGCATTTATTGTTTTTGTTTATTTATTTAAATAAATTTTAATAATAAAAAATTATATATATATATATATATATATATATATATATATATATATATATATATATATATATATATGTGTGTGTGGATTTTGGTATGATGTTTTTTTTATAATATTTTATTATAAAAATATTTTAAATATTATATATTATTATTTTTTATATATAATTTTTTAAAAATAATATTTTTTTCTTCTTCTTTTCTCTACGTGTGGCTTCTTCGTGTTCCTTTTCTTGGGCGCCACCTGTAACTCCTTCGCGTCCATCCCGACCTCTTGCTCGCGGCTCCGCCGCACTTGTCTCTGTCTCTCCAGCGTTCCACGATGCCAGTAGCTCCTCTGCACCGCCTTTGTCCATCCTCATGCTCGTGGTGGTCCCCCCTTCGGTAGCACTTTCCGCTGTTTTGTGCCGCCCACTTCCTCAGCGACCGTGACTGCTCCCTCCCCTTCGTGACGGTCTGCAACTAGGTACCCACAATTGCTCGGCCCTCCCCCCAAACAACTTATAGCTTTTCCGTACCACTGCCTCCTCGATGCACACCTACGATTCCCACTTACTCTTCCATTGACTGCCTGCGGTTGCTCCATGCCGCCGTCCCTTCCGACACACACCCGTGATTCTCACCCTACCCCCATCCTCCTGTCGGTGGCTTCGCGATTGCTCCATATCACCATCCCTCTTGGTGCACACCCGTGGTTCCCATCCACCTTCCGTCGGCTGTCCGCAACTGCTCTGCATCACCACCTGCCCCCCTCTCCACATTGATGATTTGCGGCTGCTCCACGCTGCCGCCCCTCTCATTGTGCAGTCATGGTCCCCCCCTTCCCTAGCCTTCAATAGTCTATATTGGGATTTTTTTCCATCAAAATTTGAGTGGTCTATTTTTAAGGTGACGATCAGAAATAGGTAAAATGTAAAAAAACTAAGGTATTCTTTGAGGTACTGTGGTATCAAAATCCTACATTCAGTACGTATCCTTGTATGAGGGTATTTCTGACTTTTCGTCTTAGTTGTCCCATTGCCTTCAACATCCTTATTTTATTGCAAACAAATTATTGATTACTATATTCGGCGGTCGAAGCATCGCCGTTCGCCGGCCGATCTTGTTTGACGATTCCGGTCTTCTTCCCACCAAAACGCTTCCATGATCCATCATCAGGCTTCCACTATTACCGTATTACGCCTGCGAAGCATCTTTATTCCATTCATTTCTTCTCAAGAACTAAAACCATAGCTCACAGGTTGAAACTCATGGTGCGAACGTCTTTTTTTTTTCGTTTTGTTTTTTTTTTCCTGTTCTATATGAAGAATTTGAGCTTTTCTTTTCTCCTCTCTCTCTCTCTGGGGGGTTTCCCTATTTTGGATGGGCTGCCTGTCCCAGAGGCCTGCCTGGAAGCACTTTGGTCAGTTCTTGGACAGGAGAGTATGTTTCCCCTCGTAGTCTGTAAGCTAGTGGAAGGATCCTTACTCATCAAACTGGATTCTCATTTGCTGTACCATGTCATACCCATGACATGGTTGCCTTGTACCTTGACAATAAAAGTATAAAACAAATGATGCCATCCGAAGCCTCCTGATAGAATCCTCCTCTGATGGTGCTGCATCAATTGCTCCTTGGCTTTTTATCTTTGGGAAGGAGACTGTTCAAAAGGCCTCTCGAGGAGAACATGAAATCCTTCCTTAGTGTTTTGCATGAGAGACCGGTTGTCCTTACATTAGAAACTACTGTCCGTGCTCTTATGGCAAGCAAATCAATCTCTGAACTCGAAGCTAGCAGGAAGAGTTTTACTGGAATACTGGGTCCTCAGGTTGCAGAGCTCATGTCTGCTGGATCAAAGGTTCTAATAGCAGCAGTTGCGACGGCCATCACAACCATATTTATCCAAGAGGATTACTATGACTATGTCCAAACTGTTGAGGAAACAGATGCAATAGACAAACTCTTAAAGCTTTTAGCAGACTGCAATGACTCGTCAACTAAAACAACAGTTTCTGCTGCGGTTGCAAAGCTTGCAGAACATGGGAGCACAGCAACCATTGATAAAGTTTTAAGAAGCATGCCCATGAATCAACTCGCAGAGCTACTAGCCCCTGATGCTGAGGAGTGGCATGAGAGTGTATTTATGACTCTGACATCATTGACTAAAGCTGGAAAGTCGAAGGCAGTCGAAATGATGATAGCTTCTGTAATTGATAAGAAACTACTAATACTTCTTGAGAGTGGCTCTGAGGTTGCACAACATCATGCTATCATCACCTTGAAAACATTTTATGAACTAGGGGGCCTCTGGAACAAGGGTGCTTACGACCTGGAACATTGAATCTTATGCCTTGGCATGCAAGGCTCACCTTGGAAAGATTTGTTCTGTCAGATAGAAATGTAATCCCATCACCAAAACCTCAGCCATTTGAAGATATTCTTCACAAGAACTTTGATGGAGAATACAAACAGGTTCTGGAGGCAATGCAGGATTTGATACCTCTAGTTGAGAAAGCAAGCAATCCAAGGATACGGGACATGCTCCTACAGAGTCATTTAATAGAAAGATTAGCATTTTTGCTGCAACATGGGGATACCAGACAAAACGGGGCAAGATCAGAATCTGCTTTTGTACTGATGAAACTGCACAGGTGGCGAGCCTTTCATCTGTAAGCTCTTAGAGTTTGATATTGTTCTTGAGCTGGTTAAGATGATGCGGCGCAACAATGAGGAGTTGCAGGAATTAGCATACACAGCTCTCCATCAGATTATATTTGGAGGAGGAAATCTGGTCCTGAACAGAATTCTCCAAATGGGCCTCATAGAAAAATTCGTCCGTTGCTTGGACCGTAAGTTTTTGAAGACAAAGGAGCTGACCATGCTTTTCCTCGTGGACATTGTGGAGGTAGGAACCAAACCGTGCATAGAAAGGATGATTTCATCACAACCGGTTGAGAAACTAGCGAACATTGAAAAAATTGGTGGGAATTTCCGGGGTGCAGTTGTGAGGTTTATCAAAGGATTAGATATGTGTAAAAATCTATCAGCTGCTGAAAGACTGGTGATGAAACAGCAAGTTGTTAGGAAAGTAAGGACAGCAGTGAGAGGCCATAAGCTAGAAACTAGTATCATAGCCTCTGTGGAAGCCTGTGTTTCTGAAGGTTCAAGAGGAGCCAGCAGCAGCAAACAAATTAAAGAAGTAGCTTTTTGTGGATGTGACTCCTGTTGATACTATTTTGCTGTTAAAGAAAAGGATGGGCAGTGACATCAAAGAGCAGGAATGGAGCTTATTATTTTTTCCCAGTTTCATGAAGTCTAACATTGTTATTCTAGAGAGGAAACACCACCAGCTATAGAAGGTTTATTTTAACTTTAACGTGACAGAGCAAAAGAGCCATTAAACCTGATGCACCTTGCATGTCTGGTATGAACTCTCAATGAATACTCGATTAGCAGCATAGAACACATGAATGCGGGCGGTTCAAGCCTCAGGCTTCTGACAATAGGAAACAAAGAGCAATGACTTTTTATGGTGTTGCATGGCTTCTGTGAATGAGTACTGGATGGTACAGACCTACAAGCACCCCCTCCAGACATGTTTCCCTTGTACCAATGTTTCAACTTTGATGTATCTCGTAGAACCATGATGTCTGCTTTTCTTCCTGCAAAGGTTTACAAGAGCGGCACAATTCTTTCATTCTGGATCTATGCATGTATCAGTTTGCGGCAAGTTTCACTGTAAAAAAAAAAAAGATTTTTATGATAAATTTATTTATGATGAAATATTTTTTCATCATAAATAAAATTATTTATGATAAAAAATTATTTTCATCGTTAATAATAAAATATGTATGATAAAATTTTTTTTCATTGCAACTAACTTATATTAGCGACGGAAAAAAAAATTTCATCGTAAATATAAATTATTTGCGATGATTATTTTCATCTTAAATAATAAAATATTTATTTTAATTTTAAATTTTAAAATATTAGTGATGAAAATAGTTTCGTCATAAATAATATAAGTATTTACGATGAAAACTTACTTTCCATCGTAAATATTTATTATTTACGATCAAAAATTTTCGTCACTAATATTTGAAGAAAAATAAAAAATTTTAAAAATTCAAAAATTATAAATTATTTATGATGAAAATTTTCTGTCGTAAATAATAAGTATTGCCGATGAAAACTAATTATCCGTCGTAAATACTTGATTATTTACAATGAATCTTTTTCGTCGCTAATATTTAAAAAAATAAAAAATTTAAAAATTATAGATTATTTGCGACGAAAATGTTATATCGTAAATACTAGAGTATTGACAATAAAAATAAATTTTTCATCGTAAATATAAATTATTGACGATGAAAACTTTCATCGCTAATATTTAAAAAAAATTTAAAAATTTAAAAATTACAGATTATTTACGATGAAAATATTACGTCGTAAATAATCAGAGTATTTACGACGAAAAGTGGATTTCTGTCACAAAATACATGATGATTTACAACAAAAATTTTCGTCGCTAATACATAAAAAAATTAAAAAAATTTAAAAATTTAAAAACTATAGATTATTAGCGATAAATATTTTTCATCGTAAATCATTATGTATTTGCGATGAATATCAACTTTCCATCGCCAATACTCCAATATTTACGATGAATACTTTTCGTCGCTAATATTTAAAAAAATTTAAAAATTTAAAAATTATAGATTAGTTGCGATGAAAATATTACGTCGTAAATAATTGGTATTTGTGATAGAAATTTACTTTTCATCGTAATACTCATCTATTTACGAAGAAAATTTTCATCGCTAATATATTAAAAAAATAAAAAATTTTAAAAATTTAAAAATTTTAGATTATTAGCGATGAAATTTTTTTTTATTATAAATAGTCAATTATTTGAGATAAAAATATTTTCATCATCAATATTTTTAAAAAAAATTTTAAAAAATATAAAAATTATTTACGATAATATTTTTCATCTTTAAGTTTCTTTGAATCTGTTTCATTGCTCAATTTTGCATAGATTATTGATTCTATGGACTGATCAGAGATCATAAAGTACAAAGATCTTGTATTTGCCCAAGAACAAGAAAGAAGATGATACTGGATCTTTATATGTTAAAACATGATCCACAAAAAGATTATCCAAAAATTCTCGAATGTATACCAAACTAGTCCTAAATTTTTTTAAATAAAAGTTCTTCTAAACTTTTTAATAATTATATAAGTCATGATGATATAATTAAGTCATGCATAATAGGTGTAATGTTAATCAAGTTCAAAATTTATAATATTGATTGATCATGTCCAAATAGCAAGATATCTTTTGTGATAAATCATATTAATTCTGGTGTCTCTATCTAAGTTACTCTAATAAAGAAAAAAAAATAGAGCATAATTAATATCATACAAAATAATAATATTTATCATAATTTTTTATAATAAATTAGTATTTTTTAAATATTTAGTTATTCATAAATTATTCTAAGTTTAATTAGAAGGCATGAAAAGTAATTTTGAGTATTTCGTTATCTCAAAGGACCAAAATCAGTTCTCAACCTGAGGATCCAAATTCAAAAATACTTATAATGACTTGGATTGATAAGAACTGAAATGAGTTCTACTCAAGTAATTAAGTACTTTTAACTTAAATTACAGTTGATACTACTAAAGCATACTTTTCATAGTATTAAATGAAATAAGTTTTAGTAACAAAAAAATGAAATTAATAGAATATGACTATGTAGGGTGGATATGTGTTATATAACTTAGTGAAAAAAAGCTTGAAACTTGGATTTAATATAAAAATAAATATATAAAAATAAATTAATATCTTTTCTAATTTATTTTTATTTGAGGAAGAGAGAAAATTGTATCCCATGAAATCACATATCTTTTTTAAGTTACAAAAACAATACCCTCTATGCATATACCCAACTACAATAAATATTATTTATCATTACTGTTTATTTTAAAAAGTTTCAAGAATAGAGATTGGGGGGAAACTTGATTGAGATCCAATATATTTATTAACTAATTTTGAGCACCTGCATTGTGTGTGGGTTCTAGGTCATATAATGGATTATTTTTTAAATATATATATAGTAAAATAATGTCCATCCAAATTTTTTTCGTGAAAAATAATTAGCGATGAAAATTATTTTTCGTTACTAATAAGATAATTAATGATAAGATATTTTATTTTCATCGTAAATTTTTTAAAAAATTAAGGCAATATTTTTCATCAAGGATTATTAGCGACGAAAATCTTTTTTCGTCACTAATAACCTAATTAACGACACAATATTATTTTTCGCAAATAAAATTATTTTTGGTGGAAATTTTTTTTTAGCGAAAAAATGAGGTAATTTTTTTTTGTAGAAATTATTAGCAACGAAAATTATTTTTCATTGTTAATAGTATTATTAATGATGAAATACTCATTTTCATCGTAAATAATTTTTTTTGATGAATTTTTTTTGAATTATTAGTGATGAAAATTCAATATTAGCGATGAAAATTTTTATCGCTAATAGGTCACGTCCCATCACGTCTCTTCGTGCGAAACCCTTCTTCTCGCCTCTGTTTCGCGTGAAATCCCCCCTTTTGCCCCCCTCCCCCTCTCTGCTGTCCGCCTCTCTCCTCCGTCGCTTCCCACTACCGCGTCCACCGCCGTCTGCATCCGTCAATCCGCCATCCACCACCGTCTGCATCCGTCCATCCGCCATCCACCACAGTCGTCCGATCTGGTCTTAGTCCGCTGTCACCATCCGATCTGGTCTCATTCCTTCCAGCCCGATCTCAGTCCACTGCTATCTGCATCCGTCTGCCATTCGCCGTCGCCGTCCATTGTGTTCGTGTCCGTCCGCCATCCCGTCGCTTCCTGTCTGTCGCCGGAGGTAACGATTTCGAGGCTTTCTTTTTTTCTTTTTTTTGGTGTTTTCTTAGGCCACCGGGTGGCCAGAGAGTGGTCAGCCGACGGTGGTGGAGACGGGGCTAGCAGCGACTGAGATCGGACCAGTGGGGATGGGGTCTAGGGTTGGAGATGGGGGCCGGGGAGGGTTTGGGGTGGGATGTGGCCGATGGGGGATGGGCCAGAGAGGGGGCGGCTGGCGGCCTTGTCTCCGTCGTCGGGGAGGGTGTCGGCCGGCGGAGATGGGGTCGGAGAGGGAGCGACCAACAGTCGGGGGAGACGGGGCTGGGGAGGGGGTGATGGGGAGGAAGGAAGGGAAGAGAGAAAGGAGGGGGGAAAAAGAAAAAAAGAAAAGAAAAAAAGAAAGAAAAAAGAAAAAAAAGGAAAAAAAGGAAAAAAAAAAAGAAAAAGAGAAGATGGGGCCAGGGAGGGGGCGATCGGTGGCGATGAAGACAGGGTCGAGGTGGGTGGCGGCCGGTGGTGATGGAGATAAGGCTAGGGAGGGGGCGGCCGGGGGAGACGGAGCCGAGGAGGGGGCCTGCTGGCGGTCGAAGGAGACGGGGCCGGGGATAGGGCTGCTGGCGATCGAGAGAGATGGGGCCGGGGAGGGTGTTGGCTAGCGAAGACGAGGCTGGGGAGGGGGTGGCCGGTGGTCAGGGGAGACGAGGCTAGGGAGGGGGCCTGTCGGCAGTCGAAGGAGATGGGGTTGGGGACAGGGCCACTGGCGGCTGGGGAGGGTGTCGACCAACAGAGTTGGGGCCGGGGAGGGGGCGACCGGGGGAGATAGGGTTGGGGAGGGTGTCGGTCGGTTGAGACGGGGCCGGAGAGGGGGCGATCCGTGGCTGGGGGAGACGGGACCGGAGAGGGGGCCTACCGACGGTCGAAGGAGATGGGGCCGGGGATAGGGCCACTGGCGGTCGGGGGAGACGGGGCTGGGGAGGGGGCGGTCGGGGGAGACGGGGCTGAGGAGGGTGTTGGCTAGCGGAGACGGGGTTGGAGAAATTATTTGATTAATTATATTTATTGCATAATTTTTTGAGTATTACTGCTAAAATTATTTAATTATTTAATTAATTATTTTTTATTCCACTAACACAATACACATTGCTGTTACTTATTACAATTTAATTATTTTATGTACTATTTTGTATGTTTTTATTTATTATAATTAAGTATAAAAAATATTTTTATTTTAAAAAAAAAATTTATTAAAATTTTTGATGAAAAAAATTTAATATAGAGTTATTCTTTTTTGATAAATTAGAAATCCGTTCGTATGTTCAAAGAGTTAAATTATGTTGAGCTGTAGATTTTCATTCAAGAGTCGATCTTCATCGAGATCGATTCTTGGATATCCCGTATTCGGACTTTTTGAAAAAAATAATAATTTTATTATTAATAATAATTAATATTTTATTTCATTATGTAGTATTCAATAGTTATTTATCTATTGTTCTCTGGATATGGCAAATAAGGTGCGTAGGCACCATATTCACATCGTATACTTGGAGAATCATGGAAGATGCTGTCGAACTTTTCTCAATAATGAGATAAAATATCCACTAATAACAATAATAAGATTATTACTTTTCTGAAAGGAATAGGGCCACAGCTGTTAGTAATTATTTGAAATGGATAGGATCATACATTTTTACTTCATTAAATTGATAGAAAGATATTTTCTATATTACTATTCGGTTTGTATTTTTTAATATGTATTATTTTGTATAAAGTGATCCGTGTTTGGGTCTGGATCGAAATTTTGGTCAGAATTTGGATTACGATTCAATCCAAAATTTGGATCGAGATCCAGTTCGAATGAATATCACTGAACTTTTTTTTTGTTGTTATTAATTTTTTATTTATTATTAGATGGATATCAACAAAAGTTGAGTGAATGCTAGAGATATTTTTTTGCCTGAATATCGAAAAAGAGTTTGAGATTTTATTGAGTTTGCATGGCATAAGGTTGACAGTGCTAGTCGAATAAAGTATCCATGCAAGAGATGTGTCAATATGGTATATCATCACATAATACTTGTTGAGAAGCATCTGCTACATTATGGTATAGATAAGAAGTATACTTGTTGGATATGGCATGGGGAGGGTGATCCGAATGAAGTGGTGCGCGATGATGACGATACTGAAGATGATAGTGATACTGCTAGACCTATAGAACGTAGTGGTATAGGAGAATTATTAGGTGATTTACATCAGGATAATTGTTCAAATTTATGTATGAGTACTACTGCATCTGAAAGCAATTCTGATCATGAACATAATATCCGACTTGAGGTAGAAGGGACTTCTGAACAGTTTGCAAAGCTTGTAAGGAATGCACGAGAGCCACTCTATCCAATTGTATAAAGTTTTTTTAATTAGAGTTTTTGATAAAATTGCTTCATATTAAAACTGTGAACCGATGGAGTCAGAAGTCATTTGATCAAATTTTGATATTGATTAAAGCAGCTCTTTCTGATGGACAGAGACTTCCGAAATCATATTCTGAAGCAAAAATATACATGCAAAAATTGAGACTTGGCTATATTTCTATACATGCCAGCAAAAATGACTGTATATTATTTTATAAGGATAACGAACAGACAACTGAATATCCGAAATATGGTGAGCCTAGATATAAAACTGATAATAGAAAAGTAAAAAAGATATCTCAAAAGATTTTGAGATATTTTTTATTGATTTCAAGACTTCAAAAGTTGTATATGTCCACAAAGATAGCTGAAGAAATAAAATGGCATTATGATCAGTGGGTTTTGAAGAAGAACATAGTTAGCCACCTAGTCGACTTTTTAGTGTGGAAAGACTTCGATGCAAAGCATCCACATTTTGCGAGTGACCCACGCAATATCCAGCTTGGTCTAGCGACAGATGGATTTATCCCTTTGGCAATCTGAGTACCCCTTACAGCATATGGCTTGTGATACTGGTTGTATATAATGTGTCACCTTGAAAGTGCATGAAAGAACCATTTATTTTTAGGTCACTGTTGATTTTGAGTCTGAAAGCACCAGATAATGAAATTGATGTATATCTACGACTTTTAATCGATGATCTGATGGAGCTATGAAAAAATTGGGTACAGACATATGATTCTATGAGTCGAAGTAATTTTAAGTTGCATGCTTCGATTCTATAGACTATAAATAATTTTTCTGCATATGAAAACTTATCTAGATGGAGCATCAAAAGATATCTTGCATGTCCAATATGCAGTAGGGATGCATCCTCTTTACATTTAAAGTACTGATGAAAAATATGTTTCATGGGTCATCGACGGTTTCTCCCTGATAATCATTCTTGAAAAGATCCATTATAACCAATATTTTGATGGTAAGTTTGATCGACATCCACCACCTAAGGAGTTAAGTGGAGTAAAAATTTTAGAACAACTTGAAGTCATTGAAAATGTCCAATTTGAAAAAATATCGGGTACTCACAAGCAGAAGTATACTGAAGCTGAGCTGAATTGGACGAAGCGAAGCATCATTTTCGAACTACCATATTGGAAGCAGCTACTACTTCGACATAATCTGGATATAATGCACATTGAAAAGAATATTTGTGATAATATTATTGGTACTGTATTGAATATCCCAGAAAAAATAAAAAATGGTACAAAAGCTCGTCTTGATTTACAAGAAATAAAAATCCAACCAGAGTTGTATTTAATTCATCGAGGTAAGAGATTTTTTATGCCACATGCATGTTATTCGCTGTTTGGTGAGGAAAAGAAAAATTTTTATGGATGGTTCAAAATCGTAAAGTTTCCTGATGCATATGCTTCAAACGTATGCGGTGTGTTGGAAACAACGACGGTAATATCTCTGGCATAAAAAGTCATGACTCCCATGTGATGATGCAACGTTTGCTTCCTGTGATCATGCGTGGCTATTTGGGTGGTGATGTTCAAACTGCATTGATTGAGTTGGAGTGTTCTTTCGAGAACTATATTGTCAAAAATTGAAGATTAATTTACTTGAGAGATCTGAGAAGGATATCGTACACATTTTTTGTGAGTTAGAAAAAAATTTTTCACCATCATTTTTTAATGTTATGGTGCATTTGACTATTCATTTTCTAAAGAAAACTCTTTTGGTCAGACCGGTATATTATCGATGGATGTATCCTATTAAAAGGTAAAAAAATTATACGCACTTTGTCATATCAATTATAAGATATAAATATATTTTTAAAATTTAAATTTATTTTTATTTACAGATTCTTGTGTATCTTAAAAAAATATTATGCAATAAAGTAAGGCTTGAAGGGTCTATAGCGGAAGTATATGTAGCTATAGAGTGTGTCATATTTTGCTCGATGTATCTTGACGATATCGAAACAAGATTCAATCGTACAGATCGTAATATAGACAGTGAATGGAATGATAATAAACCAACGTTGTCTATATTTAAACAAATGGTTCGATCTATTGGTGCAAGGAGATATGAATTTATAGACGTGAACGAGCTATCCAAGGTACACTTTAACGTTCTAAATAATTGTAAAGAAATTGAAGATTTCATTGAGTAAGTACTATCTTAGCATACTGTTTAATATTTTAAGTAATTTTTTTATGTCGATGTAAAATTAAAAATCATAACTTGTTGCAGTGAGCACAAGAATATACCATGTAGAGAGAATAATACAGATGCTAATGATCGACAAAGGAGAGAATTTACAAAATGATTTGATGATCTTGTAAGTTGCATTAGTAATATATTATTTATTTAATTATAAATAATATTATTTGAATCAATATAATTTTTTATATTATGGTGTAGATGAAACATAAGTATTTCAATAAAGAAGTGGGTGCGACCGATGAGTTATACGATTTAGCATGTGGTCCTGATCGAAGGGTTAATCACTATGCATCCTGTATCATTAGAGGAATGAGATTTTATATAACGGAGCTTGAGATGCAACGACGGATCCAGAATAGTGGAATTGCTACAATAGGATATGAAGGAGAAGAAGAGAATGAATATTATGGTGTACTGGTAGATATCATAGAACTGAAGTACGGATCCAGTAATTCTGTATTCTTGTTTCAGTGTAAATGGTGGGATATTAGTAATAAAAAAATTAGTATTTATATCGATTTATACTTTATCAGTGTAAATTTGCACGAATATGGTACTAAAATGAGCCGTATTATTAGCAACTCAAACGGAACAAGTAATATATTTGAAAGATCTAAAGTATCGAGATAATTAGCATGTTGTTCAAAAAATAACATCTAGAGGCGTATATGACATACCAACCCAATTAGAGATGGATAAAATTCTGATTTACATGAAGAAGAAGCTGTTCAGCAAGAAGAACAAACATTAGCCGAGCTTTTTGTTGATGAAGAACTTGTAACGGCACCTTTGAATAGGGCTGATCTTCCGTCCAACGAAGTTGAAGTTGATTTTATATTTAATCTTGATGAGTCGGAGGGCGACAATCAGTTGATAAATGACGATGAGATAGAAGATGATATATATATCGATTATTGTGATTCGAAAGAGGATCTATACATCGAGGAAGATACGAATATTGATGAGTAGATCTATATTCTTCGTTCAATCTTCTCTTGCAATAATAGTATGTGATATAATTATATTCATTAGAATATAATTTATTTATTATTATTATTATTTAATATTATATTCATTTATATGTCATTTATTGCAGATATAGCATCAGGAGACAGACGACGATGTTCGCGTTCACAGTCTATCCCGGAGATTGAGATGCCTTCACCAATCTCCGTTGCCGCACCGGCTCCATTATCAGAGGGTCCTGCACTGGCAGGTCCCAGTGAGGTGGGTCTCAGTGAGGCGGATTCGAGTGAGACGGGTTCGAGTGATATTATTATACTTTTTATATAATAAAATTTGATTCTTTTATTTGGATAGCTATCATACTAACAATTTATTTATTGTTGTTTCAGGCCAGTCTTCATTGGTAGTGAGGCGAGGGCAAGGTCCATCAAAGAACCTTGCTCTAGAGTATTGGAGATGCGAGCACCTGGGACAGTGTCTCCATATCGAGACATCAATCGGCTGTACCAGGCCCATTAGGGGATGGTGCGAGCCGTGGCAGACTGAGCTAGGCATCATATACCGCAGCTATGCTCCCGTGATGCTCTTCGATTGGCGTCACGTTCTACCAGCTCAAAGAGAGATTTTTTACACCCATTTATAGGTAAAATAAATTATATTATGAATATTTAATTTGTATAGTATTCTTCTAATATTTATTATTGGTAGGGTGTATTCGACATCATTGATTTTGAGGAGGATCATGTGAGGCGAGCCGTGGACACTCATTTATCGTTGCGTTTCAAAGATTATCGCCATCATATGCATCAGCATTGGTACCATGTGGTGCATGATCATGGGGAGGAGGCAGCACGACAGCAGCCCTATGACAGCATCACTATAGATGATTGGACTGTCATATACCGGCATTTCGAGGATCCGACATACCAGGTTACACATCCAAACTTTTTTTTAGAGTTTAATAATTGAATCATTTATTCTTAAATTAAATTTATTACTTACTAATTTGACTGATAATTGTACAGAGAAGATGTGCCCAGAATGCCACGAATCGGGCGAGACAGACCATACCGCATTGTGGGGGTTCGAGGTCATTCGGTCGTCACATGGAGCACATGATAGGTAATTTTTAATTATCATATAATTCTCTAGTTATTTAAATTTTTTTTAATTAATTCTCAAATTATAGAGAGATGCTGAGAGAGGCGAGCTTCCTGGTAGGATCGATATCTACCAACAGATCCATCAGCAACGGTCAGGGGAGTAAACGACGGAGAGATAGAAGCTCTTTATAAGTTTTTTTAATTATTTTTTCATTCGCAATCTAATTTTTATTATAAAATTAAAATAACTATAACTTTAATTTTCAAGATTATATAATAAACATGAGATCCCAGCCTACCCCTGAGGGCTCGATCGCACCCACAGATGATGAGATCTGTGATCAGGTGCTTGGTATGAGATCCTTTTATATTAAGGGTCTAGGGTATGGGATCATTGCTCTCTCATCCTCACTTTCATCTAGGGCTGACATCTATTCTGCGTGCGAGGCTCAACTGATAGAGGTGCAGAGGTAGGCTACCGAAGATCGATAATAGACTGCCGTAGATCGACAGCAGGCTGAGCAGCGAGCTCAGGAGTTGGTTGCACGCATCGATGAGTATTAACAGCTCCAAATCTAGATGATGGAGCGGATGGCGCAGATGGAGTAGAAGATACAGCTGATGAGGTAGCAGCAGGTCGGTTCGAGCTCTTTCAAGTGCTCTCCTTCCCCAGCTCGTTCTACAGATGCCGACACTTGACGACTTCTTCATGTACTTTTTTATTTTTATTTCAAATCTCTTATAATTTTAATTTAATATAATAAAATAATAAAATTTATTTGTTAGTTTATTATGTAAATTTTTTATTTTAAATATATAAAAAATAAAAATATATATTCATAAATTATTTTTTAAAGAAATATATGTTTAAATTATTAGCGATGAAATTATTTTCGATGAAATATTGATCGCTAAAAATATTTTAGTACGATAATTTAATTTTTTAATAAATATAAAATTATTAAAATTTTATATATAATTAATAGCGATGAAAAAAATTATTCGTCGTAAATAATTATTAGCGATAAAAATTTTTATCAAAATTTATTATATTTACGACGTAAGTTTTTCGTTGCTAATATTATTTAAATTTAATTTTTTAAAAATTATTATTAAATTAACAATGACGAAAAATTTTCGTTGCAAAAAAATTTTTTGCGACGCAAATTTTTCGTCGCTAAATATTTTTAAAAATTTTATTTCAAAAAAAATTTTAATTAAATTAATAGCGACGAAAAAATTTTCGGTGCTATTAATTTTTTATTTATTAGCAATGTTATAATTAGTCGTAAATATTTTTTTTTATGATTAAAATTTTTCGTCAAAAATTATTTTTGATAAAATAAAATTATTTAATAATAAAAATTATTTATCATAAATAACTTTTATTAGCGACGAAATATATTTTTCATCGTAAAATATTATTAACGACGTGATTATTTGCGATCAAATATTAGTGATGAAAATTTTATCGCTAATAACTATTAGTGACGAAAATAAATTATTAGCGATGAAAAATTTTTGTCGTTAATAATCTATTTTGTTGTAGTGTTTACTGGAGTGCCATCTATAGTACATCCTTTGGATCAGGTTTGGCATTGAAAGTTTCTTGCTTTATACGCATGTCGATGTTCAGCTTCGACATTGAAAGTCTTTTTCTACTAAGATCTCGAACTGTTTCAGTTAAGAAGTTGAGGGAATCAGTTTATATTATTATCTTTGTTATCCTGGAACCATATTTTATTTTGTACATCATGTATTTTAAGAGATGGAATACAACAGAAAGATAAAAACTTTGGCATAAAAGTTACAGAGAGGCCCATCAAATTTAGAATAAGGATATCCATCTAATGCCCGGAACTTCTGACGTTGCTGAGTGCCATCTCCATGAATGTCACACTGGATAATTTTTTTCTTCGGACATTGACGGTATGTGATTTTAGCCTACCTCTGGATTTTATCATGTGTTTTGTCCTGACATCACATTTATGCTAGTCCCGGGACCGATGTGAAACACCTGAAAATGTCATCATCACCGAACAAATGCGTTCGCATGGATAACCAGATGAGAAATTTGACCCTCTTAGTCATCGCTAAATTTTGTCGCAAAGATCTTACCCGTTTCTAATAGATCAAATCTGGCTCCATGCTCTTGCATGTCTGTGAAACAATTGACCATGACATGAGAACCACCGCATGCGCCTGTTAAAATCTCACAACATACTTGGCACATATGATGCAGATTTGATACAATTCAACACGAGCGACATGGTTCATCACATTCATATATAAATTAAATTATGCAATCAAAGTGAAAAAGGCCCAAAAAGCATCGCTTTTTTCCTTTCATAAGATTCTTAATTCGTTTCGGACGTCTATCAAGTTGGACGCATTTGCTTGATTGCAAGCTCTCCATTATATCCTCATGCTGCGACTGGAAAAGGTGTGCTTTCCCGGGGAACATTCTCGTGTTTATGGATACTCATCTCATTATCCCTGTGTGGCTCTTGCACAGCTTCCTTCTCTGCTCACCTCGCGGCCACTGTCAGTATCTTCTGTGAACTTGGATTTCGAGACGTCGGGAATGGAGCAATGGGGGAATCTTCAGTAACTTTCATGGAAGGAGTCCAGGTTAACCAAAACTATGATGGCAGCTCATAAAGATCCCTGTTTATAACATATGCCAATTCTGGTGAGAACTGCATGGAGACGGACTCGGGGCGAAACGGTTCGTGATGGAGGCGGTGGTCTGGTTCCGACACCTGAGGCCAGCTAGTTCAAAGCCTAGTTCTCGCACGAGGATCAGCCCCGATGTTATAGAAAGATGGCCTCGCGGTTCTTAATTCCAGAATGGCAATTGGATCAGCAGCAGCTCGCATGACCAAAAGCCTCGCTCTGCCCCAAGTCGTGATGTTTAAGGAGTGGCTGACGCCTATGTCCTGATCCTCTTCGGCTGTCAAAATAGTCGGATTGCTGGAACATCACTTGCTTGGTGAGTGAGATAGCAAAGGGGCGATGAACTTTTCTATAATTAGCATAATGAACATTGATCTGATTCGATTTCATACAGTTTAAAAATGTACGAATCGAATTCAATCATAAATAATCGATTTTTTACAAACTCCAATTCAATTCTATTCGATTTATGTCTTTCAACCCATCGAAATCGATGTTTATTAGATCGAATTGAATGAATTTTTTCAGATTTCGATTATTTGCTCAACCTTAATCTTGTCAGGTGTTGGTGGTTTCTTTTGGGAGAAAGCTTGAACACCCATACCACACATGGTTAATTCACCAATTCATTTGAAGAATCTGTCTCTCGAGGTCTTTGAAATCACATGATTGGTTTCTTATGCAATTTGGATTTTAGCTGTTAAAATGCCTGACAGTAAGTTGACAACTCATGCAATTAGAATGCAGCAACTCAAACAATTAGCTAATGAAATCCATTCTGAGATATCTCTCGTTATGCCAGAGAGACGTAGACTTTTTGAATCTTGTCTGCGGTGGTTGAGCTAGCAATTTCCACGCATCATGTTTTTCGTGCTCCTTTGGATAAAATATTATGGGATGCTGGTGAACAGGTGTCATCACTTGTTTTTCTTCCATCAACAATGATAGTTTATTCTCACATTGTCACCGGTAGTGCGGTTAGGGACCTTTTGACATTAAATAGCTTCGTTCCGTCAATTGAACCGGCATATGCACGTAAGGTTCTCACTGGAAGACGGGCTCTCATGCGTACGGTACTTCAGCAAAAGGATGGTCTCTCAGGTTTCACGTCTTGTGCGGACAGCGAGTACGATGCATTTGGCGCTGGGCGTGGACCCAAAAGCGTCTCAGCTGGGCTTGATATGAATCTAAACCCCTTATGTTTTTGCCTAAACATGTTGATAGTAACACATGCTGTGGCATCCGAGTCTCACTTCTTATCCTGCTTTCAACTATGTGCTGTAAAATATCTATTGGTTAGGACGATTCTAAAATATAGGTTTTGGATCGTTGAATAAAAAATCATCATATTATTTAAAAAAATAAATTTTATTTTTTATTTAAAATAATAAAAATTATTAATTAATCAATCATGATAAACAGTAAATTTTTTTATTTAAATTTTTCAATCAAATTTACATCACAATAAATTTTTTTCAATAACAATGGTGTGTTAATTTTTTATTAGATGGTTTAAAATCTATACGGTAGAATAGTTTTAACTAATAATTTTTTTAATTGCTGACATCTGGGGCATGCATTGGCTGGAAGATAATATAAATGCATATTGTTGGCTTATTTAGTGATCTCCATGGTTGTCAAATTACTGCCGTAGCGTAAGTTGATGTTTGCTTTGTTCTTCGGTTACATTTGGGGATGGCTTGTAAATATAGTCTCCTAATACACTTCCCAGACTTGCTCATCGATCCATGTTCTTGGATCATATTTGAGGCATTGGGGATATAACATAAGCAATCATACATCCTCTGAGAGGATAGATGTGCTATTACTTGCTATCTATCATTGATCTTAATATAATTTTAAAAAAAATTATGTTCCTAATTTTTGAATTAAGTTGGATTTTTTTTAAAAGATCTATGAATTATAAAATCCTAAATTTTAGTCCTCCAATTATATGAACTGATTTAATATTACCTTCAGACGTGATTTTGATAAATTTTTCTCATCGAAAATTCAATGCGGCAACATCTAATGCTTAATTATATGGCGCTTATGTGGCATTAAAATCTAAAAAAATATTGATATGGCATTATTTTTTCTTTCCATATTATTTTTTTTTTCTTCTTTTGGTCTCTCTTTTTTTGAAGAGGATGGGGCTATAAAGGAAAGAAGATTTCAAATTGGAGGTTTGGTGGGTGGCATTGGGAGGAGGCAATGGGAAATGAATGGAGGAGAAGAATCGAGCAAAATAAGAGAATGGGATCATGGAGAGAAAAAAAAGTTTTTCTTTTTTTTTTTTTTATGGGTTTTGGGATGAAAAAAAGAGAGATGAGAGATGAGAGATTTAAAAAGAGATGGATAAGGAGAGTACAGTGAGATGGAGTAGTGAAAAATAAAGAAAAATAGTTGTGAGGGAGGAGGAGAATAGGACTAACTATGGAGGGAAGGGATTTTCTTCTTCCTCTTATTTTTTTCATTAAAATTTTGAGAACAAAAAAAAAAGAAGCGAGAGATTTGGAGAAACAAGATAAAGATTTGAAAAGATAAGATAAGGATTTGGATATTTGAAGAAGAAAAAGATAATATGGCTTAAAATAAAAGAGAAGAAGATGTCATGATTTAATTGTGCAAGCAAAGGATACTTTATAAAGGCACTAGATTTTATCGCATCAAATTTTAATTAAAAAATTTATCAAAATTATACTTGAAGGTAATATTAAATTAATTTAAATAATTAAAATATTAAAATTTAAAATTTTATAATTTATAAATTATTTAAAAAAAATATTTTAATTCAGGATCTGAAACATAATTTATTTAAAAAAAATTATAAAAGATTGTTCATCTCTTATTAGTAATTAATGAGAAATAAATATTTCATTTATTCCGGTTCTAGATTTATGAGTCCTGCTCTGCATACATACCGATGCAAAGCTACATTTGCTCTCAAGGTTTTGTTGTTTTCTCATTAATTTAAAATCTGTTTTTCTATCAGTTGGCAGGCAGCCTTACTCTATTCTCTTATCTTCGGGTGTGGCGGTTGCACGAGAGACCAACGGATGGAAAACCGTGGGGTGGCGGCAGTAGGTAATTGGACAACAATGGTACTAAACTAAAATAGGATGCATTCGGACTATACGGGTTCGAACCGTAGATTTTTTTGATAAAATAAAATAAATTAATTATTATCAAAATAATTTGAACTGTTTTAAAAATTCAGCATGCATTTCGTTGCATTAGATTTTTTCATAAACTGATGTAAAGATCAATTAGTTCATCATATTTTTTTTTACAAAAAAATAATGAGATGATTTCATATACTCTGATTCATCATTTGTATTCTGATCTAGAAGCTGTGTCGAGCAATAAGCAACACTATCATATGGATTTAGACATGCTCATGATGCTGAATGATAGCCGACACTCTTACATTCTAATCAAGTTTCAATCCATTAACGGCATGTTTGGTTTACAACTAGAATTGGAACAGGAATCAGGATCAAAATAGATTGAAATGGCCATATTTCCCTAACGTATCTGGTTTATAACTAAAATCAGAATCGACTTCAAATACTAAAAAAGAAGTATAGATTGAATTTTGAGGGAGTAGAATATTTTTATATCCTTCTGAAATGAGAATAGAAACGAGGCTCTCCCCAATCAAACAACTAAAATGATAATCACTTATTCCAATTTTAATTTCAAAGCTTAACCCCACCCCTCTAAAACATGCTCTAAATTTTTATTTTTGGAGAATAAACATTTGATTTCTTCACCAGAATCGTCAAGCAGTGATCATATAAATATGATTTTTATTTGATATTTTCGTTAAGAATAATTTCTTGTGTGGGAAAGGCCGCCAAAGTGTGATGTAATGCATGTTTGTTGTTCCCAACTTGCCACTTAGTTGGGCTATGAGGCCGAGTTCCAACTTGTGTGAGACTAAAGGCATCGAAGACTTTGGATTTCCAACTCTGTTTATATTGGATCTAGTTGCCTTTGAATGATTAGCTGCAGTCCAATTTGCAAGATGTTTGGCCACCTCCATTGAGTTTGAGTCTAAACTTGTCATTCATTATCAAATGCATGCATGGGTGGTGGGTATAAAGTTTCGAGTAAGCATTTAGTCTAAATTACACATATTGAGATTCAAATCGAAATGAACAGCGCTCAAACCTCGCTATCTAGTTACCCGCATTCTTTGATCTGCTAGGGAAGAATTTCTTTCAATGTTTGATGCTCAGAGAATTACATGATCAATCAGTATGATCTACCGCTGGTTGCCTAGATAAGGAGCAGCAATCGAGCATAAAAACAAATGTTCCCATTAGTTAACCAATCCAACAACCCGTACCAATTAAAAATAAGATCGATGAAAATATATGAGGGCAGCACACAAACTGGTAAAGTTGATAGATGCCTTTAGGAATTGGTGCAAGGACCTGGATTCGAGTCCCTCCTTCATTCAAATTTTTGCCAGGATTTCTCCTGCCCTGCTTCCAAAATAATAATTATCTATTAATTCTTGAACAACCTTATATTTATTTAAGTTTATAGATGGTCAAGAATTATTATCTCAGTTGCTCTTGGAGAAGATCCCGGGCTTTGTTCGGAAACATACGTACATATGTAGATACATTAAAGCCAGCATATATACATTGCATAAAGTTGCATCAGCCTTGTTTCAGGAAACAATTATATGAACTGCATATTCTTTTTATATGTATAGCTTGTTTGATTGCTTAGAAAACCTTGAAATAAAAAAAACAAAAACTAGTCAAGTTGTAGAAAACTAATTTCTATATTATTTTTATTTTTTATGATCTAAAAAAACCAAATCTTAACCTTTTCTTCTTTTTTATGGTCCCTTTCATGATTAGAAGAAAGATGTTTGCCAGCATCCTTCTTCTGCCCAAAAGTTTTTAGGACACTTTAATAAATCCAGACAATACCTCTTTTGTAACTATCATTTATTCTAATAAAACTGCAGTTGTTATTTACAAAATTCAGCCCCCGATATAAAATAATAAGTAATGATCATAATATAATATTTGTTCAAGTTATTGTGTATTAATTTTATTCCTAACTAATGTAAGAGTCAGTTATTATATCATGGAAATGCGATGTTTGGTATTTTCTATTGATTTTTAAATATTTTATTTACTGATTCTTACGGATGCTTTTATTCTAGATTTAATGAATTTGATTTACCAAGTTTTTTTTTTTTTTTAAGGGAGGCTTGGAAGCCGTTACAGCTCCGCATGGCCGGTCGCCCGTATTTGAATAAACCTCGATTCAGGAGAAAATAAAGGGTATTTTAGTAACTTTGCAAAATCGCGTGATAATGATGCGTCCCGAAAAGGTCCAGATGACACGATGTGGCATTAGATCTTAGGACATCCAACGGTCGGCAACCGCTCACGCTCCTCTCCTCTCCTCGCTACCTTTGGATCCCCTCCCCCATTTATGGCTCCCCGTCGTCCACGCTCACCTCTCGGCGACCATCCGATGTATCCCGATCCGACGGCGAGGGGTGCCTGTCTAAACCCCCGGACCCAAACCCCTTCCTTTGCGAACAGTGCAATTATTAGGGTTAGCCCCTATTCCTGCCCGCTGCTCTCTCACCCATATAAAAAGGAACGCGAGGAAAGAAAACCGAAGCCAAATCGAAGCAAAACACTCTCTAGCTCGTTATAAGAAGAAGAATGCAAGACCAAGCAACTAGCTCGCTCCCTTCGAGCAGCGAGAGATCGTCGAGCTCGGCGCCGCAAATGGAAGTCAAGGAAGGCGAGAAGATTTCTCTTTTCTAGGCCCCCTCTCCACTGCATTCTATTTTTCCTTTGATGAAAAGTTACGGGTTTTTAGTGGATTTTGCGGGAAAATTGGATTTTTTTTTTTTTTTTTTGCCTCTGTTATTCTCGCTTCTCTCTGTCTTGTTACCACGAGATCCTTTTCACCTTTTTTTTTTGGGGAAAATTTAGTGAGGTCTTCCGTTCGCTAGCCCACCTTTTTTCTCCTTTCCTGTGTCAAGATCTATTCTTGAATAGAAAACTAACTTCTATATCACTCTCTGTGGTTTGGCCGATTGAATTGGAAGTCATTAAAAAGGAAAAAGCTTTTATAACTCTCACCTCAAAAAAAGTCTTGTTTTCTGACGTTCTGTTTCCATGGAAATGAGATCCTTTTCCCTTGCGTGTTGTTTAAGTTTAAAATCATCATCATCGTTATTTTTTGTCCTGGCCCGTCCTTTATGGTTTGACTAAGGCGTACCTTTTCCTCCCTCTTTCAGACTAAAGATTAGCCGTTTAATTACGAAGCAAAATATGTATTCTTTTATGTATGAATATTCTCTTGTTTGGATTTTTTTTTTTTGGTAAAGATTCTCTTGTTTGGATTGAACTAGGAGAGTTGGCCTGGTTTTGGTTTAGGACTGGAGAGCGATGAGGAGATCAGGAGAGTCCCGGAGTTCGGGGTGGAGCAGGCCGGCCCATCCACCTCTGGCCGGGAGACAGGTTCCGGGGCCGGATCCGACCGGGCCAAGTCCTCTGCCCCGGCCGGTCGGCGGAAAAGGGGGAGGAGCCCCGTGGACAAAGAGCACAAGCGTCTCAAGAGGTATGGAAATATGGTCAGAAAGCGCGCTCAGAACTTCCCAAACCTTACAACAATACTCCACCTTACCTTCCCTAGTGGGTGTTTCAGTAGCAATGTCATTATTGTGATCCCTTTGTTTCGTATCATACGGTATGATGATGCTCTCTTTAATTTCTCTCTGTTATTTTTGAATCCGTACAAGGTTGCTGAGGAATAGAGTTTCAGCTCAACAAGCAAGAGAGAGGAAGAAGGCTTATTTGAATGATTTGGAGGCAAAGGTGAAGGATCTGGAGAAGAAGAATTCAGAGATGGAAGAGAGGCTCTCCACGTTGCAAAATGAGAACCGGATGTTAAGACAAGTATGCGCTCTCCGGCCTCTCTCTTTCTGTTTTTTTTTTTTTTTTTTTTCCTGCAGGTCCAGTGGTACGTTGGGGAGAAATTATTGCGTCGACTCGGGCAAATCTCGGAGCATATATGCACGGTGGATGAAGCACAATCTGGAATTGGTGAAATACAGGGGAACGTGGCGTGTTATCCACCGTGGAATTTGGCGGGGTCCGTTGGAACTAGTTTGGGGGCACAGCACATCTTAGAAGATGTATCAGTGGTGAATGGGGAATTTGCATTTTTGACAAGCAGAGGGATGCACAATGATCGGAGTCATGCTCGAGAAGTGCGAATGTACCATATACCGGAGAAATTATTGCACGCACGAGATGCAAGTGAACTAAGACAAATTCCGAAGCATGTGCACGGTGGATAGCGCGCGATCGGGAATCGGTGAAGGGGTACCGTGCCCATAGGGTTTGACGCGGTCCAATACGGAGGCCATATAATGGGGGAGTATTTTTTTTTTTTTTTGGTAATTGGGCCTGCCGGTGTAGGTTCTGTCCTTTTTAGGCCCCAGGACGCGTCCAGTCATCCATCGCAGTACGTTTTTTTTTTTTTTCCTCTCCCTCACGGTTGCCACGACGACGATATATTATTTAGTTTTTTTTGGTAGAAGACGAGATATTATTGGTTGAATGAGATCCACCACGCTTTTTTGGGACTAGTTCAACCAACGCTGGACGGTGAGCAGGTTTGATGGAGAAAACAAAGTCATCGAAGAAATGGAAATCTATCGCAATTTCAGTTGAGACGATGAAAATGGAAACGGATTAATCATGATTTCCATTGATGTGTATTGTTTAAGTCGCGATTTCCGTTGAGGCATAATCCGTGTGTTTAGAACCCTTTCTCTTGGTTGAAGGCGGATCCATTTGGGTTGTAATCCATTTTCTTTGCACCCTTTTCATGGATGGAAACAGATCAATCACAAACGGAGGTTGAGACGCATATCCTTTTGGGGATAGGAGAGCATTTTTGTGTTTGTCGGGAGCCATCGACGAACGGGACGGTGGGAACTCGTGAGCGCTCCGCTCCGTCGGCAAAGAGGGTTGTCCTTTATGGATCTTTCCGCCTAAGCACTCTACTTCGTCGTCCTTCCATGTGCCGTCCTCTCTCACCGTTGCCTTTTAGCATTACAATATGTTGGTGCAGAATTTTATCGAAATCGGAGAAACTGGAGTTGGGATGATCGCAGTCGCTGCTGGGACCTACAAAAAAAGTCTAAATCGAAGTTGGAGGTATTTCGGCAAGACCCTTCGACGCTCAAATCAGTACTCTGCTTCAACAGAAATGGAGTGTTCAAACGAAAATTTTGACAGAGTTTCGAGATAGAATTACCAGCTTAGAGAAAAACGTATCTGGAGGGTCCTTATTTATAGACGGAGGGTGTAACTGACCGACAGCGACGTCTGTAATCGTTTGGTAGTGGATCACTCAGAGCCGCGTGGAGTTTGTTATGGAGAGTAGTGGCGTCAGGGGTTGTTCAGGGCTACGTGGAGTTAGTTGCAGAGAGTGGAGTGGTGTCCGTTGTCGGGACTTACCAGAGAGAGGTGGGGCTGCATGGAATCCGTTGCAGCGAGTGGAGCGGGATGGCGGCTTTTGTCGTGGCTTGTCAGAGAGTGGTGGAACCACGTGGAATTCGTTGCAGCGAGTGGAGTAAGGTAGTGGCCCTTGTTGTGGCTTGCCAGAGAGTTTGGATCCATCGGCTGAAGCTCGGCTGGGATGTCTGATGGAGCAGAATGGCTCTTTACATCGTCGTTCTAGGAGAGGTTCGGATGTTCCGAGGTCGCTGACAAATCTACTGTTGTCGGATGCTTCGGGTACTGACGTTTCAGGCGGAAGTCACCTGCTGTAGGAGTTCGGACGGAGATTTTTGTTGACGAAGTTCGGAGAAGTCCGTCTGGGATTTATCTAATGCGGAAGCTCATCTGAAGATCGTCCGTCGGAGAAGTCCGATTTTATAGGGAGCCTGGTAGGAGGTCGACCGGCGATGGACTTCGGATAGCGCTGGGGAGGCTCGGCAGACATCGGAGGTGATCGGCTATCGCAGGGATCCAGTTGCTGGAGCTCGTCCGTCATAGAAGCTCGTCCGGAATCCATCCGCTGGAGAAGTTCGGATGGGCTTCGATTCTCGCGAGAGGTCGAAAAAGGGTCGCTTATTGTGGGAGCTTGGGCGAGGATCAATTGTCGTGGAAGTTCGGAGTAGTGTCCCGCTGTAGAAGCTCGTCCAGGACCCACTTGCTATGGGGTAGCTCAGTTGAAGTCTACCTGTAGTAAAAATTTGGAAGAAATTTGTTTATAGTAGAGGCTTGAGTCGGAATTTGCTTACAGTCGACGTCTGGGATAGACAATCCGCTGTAGGAGTTCGGAGTAGACCATTCGTAGTAGAAGTTCGGCTCTCGCAGGAGCTCGATCGGGATCCGAAAGGCGGTCGACCGTCGTAGAAACTTGGAAGGAGTCTGGTTACTGTAGAAATCTCGTTGTCGGTGAAGCTCGGATGCTGACGAAGTTCGGAAGAAGTTCGGAGTAGGGTCGTCCGTGGTCGGAAGAAGTCCAGGAGAGACTCGGGGAATGGTTGGCTGCTGTAGGAGGTCGACTGTTAGTGAGGCCCAGAGGGCCTTTGGGGTGGCCCGGTGGGTGAACGCAGAAGTTCATTGTCGGAGAAGTCTGGATGGCCGAGGGAGTTCGGAGAGGCGCCACATACAAGGTCGGGAGTCGAAAGAGCCCCGAAGGATCGGTCTTTTACAAACTTCGATCAGGGAGGTATTTTATACCCAACACTAGTCCCCCTACTTTTGAGTTCGGGTTCTGAATGAAGGAAGTACAGAGAAATTCTCACGGTCGAAGCTGCTCTCCTCGATTTTTGTACTCGGGGGTTGTCAGATATTTTGACGTTCGGCACGCTGGTACTGGAACCTTTTCGAAAAAGGTTTCTTCTTTTTGGAATTCCAGCCGGAGCGTAGTTTCAGGTACGGTGCCATAATGGTTTTACTAATTGTCGGCCACCTCTAGCCGCTTGCCACGGTGAGTGGGCCACGCGGCGGTCACGGACTGGTCTGAGGAGTCTTGCAGTCATTATTGCACCGGCTCCCATTGCTTATTTAAACCTGCCTCCCTCCCTTTGGGGATCTCACTTTGTACGAGAGCTTCTTCAGTCTTTCCTTCTTGGCTTTAGGCATCCGTCGAGTCGTCTTTATCTCTGTACCCTCGCATCCCTCAGACCAGCTTGGGTTAGCCTCAAAGCCTTCTCTACTTCCGCGGCCCCGTTTGTAGACTGCGCTGGTCTTCCTTCGTTGCAGATATGGGTGCGGATGCAGCTCTGATGTTAGCCCAGAGCCTGAAAGCCCACGAGCGGGAAGACGCTGCAACTTTCGGGTTGGCGAAGAAGGTGAGGGTAGAAGAGACAGATCTGACCGTGTTTCGCCTTGATGGTCCAGAGTCCGCACTTATGTCACATCTTCGACCGCGAGGGCTTCCCGGTGCGCGTCATCGTGAGGGAAAACCTGACCTCAGGAAGAAGGTCATGCCCGCCGTCACTGTGAGGGGGAACCTGACCTCAGAAAGAAGGTCATGCCTGTCGTCATCGTGAGGCAGCGAAAATCATGGCGCAGCAAAGACGGCATCTACATGTACTTCGAAGATAATGCTGGAGTAATTGCTGATCATGCCCGCCGTCATCGTGGCGTCTACATGTACTTCGAAGATAATACTGGAGTAATTGCTGATCATGCCCACCGTCATCGTGAGGCAGCGAAAATCATAGCGCGGCAAAGATGACGTCTACATGTACTTCGAAGATAATGCTGGAGTAATTGCTGATCCGAAAGGGGGACTGGAAGAAGAAGTCAAGTACTTGAAGTAATTCTCGACGATGGTTGGAACCGAAAGTTCGAAGTCTGATGAAGTCGAGCTTCCTTAGAGCTGTTTGTTTTTTTTTTTAAGGCTTTGTAACATGCACTTTGCCAATGGAATGAGAAGAAAATTTTTCGTTACCTCGTCCCCTCCCTCTTTTTTGGGCCTTCAAGGCTTTGTAATGTATACTTCACCAATGAATTGAGAATGAAATTGTTTATTACCTCGTTCATTCTGGTATTAACCGATTATTTATCGGATTCCTTTTGTCTTTCGTCGTGTTCGATGCCGACACTGTTTGGGGATTCTCAGTCGTTGCAATGTCGATTTGCCCTTTGGTTTATGAGCATAGGTTCTTTCGAGGTCATTTGAGTTTGATGCTTTCTTCCAATGCTCGAGCTTGGAGGTCCGAACTTCTCGTTATCTTGAAGAGGTCCATTTATCCTCGGCCCATGTCAGGTTTCCTCTTAGCGACTGGGACGAAGTTCCTTATGTCTTTGATGTAGTTTGTTTTTATTTGTCGCAGAAGTAGTTCGTCGGCCTTTCTCTTTTATCTTTCCCTTTCCTTTTCGTGTTCGAGTGAGGGCTTTTCCCCTGCTCTTAACGGGGTCGTGAAAGCGTAGAGGTGTCGTTGAGGAAGCTTTCCTTCTTGTCGATCAACCAAGTCTTTATTTGCGTCGGGATGAGGTCTTCCCCTTGTTCTCGACAGTCGGATTCAGCTCGTGTTAGGACGAGGTTCTCCTCCTGTTCCTAACAAGGTTGTGGGGGCACATCAGGATCGTTGTGAGGGTCTCTCCCCCTATTCAGTCTTTTAAAAAATCGGATCTTCGGTTTTGCTCATGTTAGGACGAGGTTCTCCTCCTGTTCCTAACAAGGCTGTGGGGGCACATAAGGGCCGTTGTAAGGGCCTCTCCCCCCATCCGATCTTTTAGAAAATCGGATCTTCGACTTTGCTCATGTTAGGATGAGGTTCTCCTCTTGTTCCTAACAAGACTGTGGGGGCACATAAGGGCCGTTGTAAGGGTCTCTCCCCCCATTTGATCTTTTAGAAAATCGGACCTTTGATTTTGCTCATGTTAGGATGAGGTTCTCCTCCTGTTCCTAACAAGGCTGTGGGGGCACATAAGGGCCGTTGTAAGGGCCTCTCCCTCCATCTGATCTTTTAGAAAATCGGGCCTTCGACTTTGCTCATGTTAGGACGAGGTTCTCCTCCTGTTCCTAACAAGGCTGTGGGGGCATATCAGGATCGTTGTAAGGGTCTCTCCCCCCATCCGATCTTTTAGGAAATCGGACCTTCGACTTTGCTCATGTTAGGACGAGGTTCTCTTCCTGTTCCCAATAAGGCTGTGGGGGCACATCAGGATCGTTGTGAGGGTCTCTCCTCCCATCCGATCTTTTAGGAAATCGGGCCTTCGACTTTGCTCATGTTAGGACGAGGTTCTCCTCCTGTTCCTAACATGTTTAATTTCAATTGCATGAGAGAGTTATTTCCTATCGTTATAAACTCATGCTAAAAGAAAAATATGCAAATATGAAATTTTTATTTAAGGCGAAGCTATTGGTAATATATTCGTAGATTTTTTGAGTTTCATGGTCGCGGAAGCTCTGCTCCTCCGAGCTCTTTTAAATAGTATGTTCCGGACCGGACTACTTGACTTCATACGGGCCTTCCCAATTTGGGACAAATTTTCCTTGATTCTGAGGTTGTGAGGAAGCGGCTCGCCATAACACCAGGTCTCCCACTCTGAAGACTTTGCTTTTGATCCGGGAGTTGTAGTAGCGGGCTACTTTCTGTTTGTAGGCCACCATCCGAACTCAAGCCGTCTCCCGCTTTTCTTCTAACAAGTCGAGGTTGGCCTTGAAATCCTATGGGTTGCGCTGTTCGTCGAACGCCACGACTTATGCTGATGGAAGCTTGAGTTCTTTTGGGATCACGGTCTCTGTCCCGAAAGCTAAGGCAAAGGGGGTCTCCCCCATGGGCAATCTCTGAGTAGTCCGGTATGTCCACAATACATGATAGAGCTCGTCAGCCCAAATTTCCTTTGCCTTTTTAAGTCTCGCTTTGATGCCTTGCAATAGAGTCCTGTTGGTCACCTCGGCCTCGCCATTTGCCTGAGGATGGGCCACTGAAGTGAAGTTGTGGGAGATGTTTAGGTCCTCACAAAATTCAGCAAACTTTGCTTCAGCAAATTGTCGTCCATTATCAGTGATGAGGGTTCTGGGTAAACCGAACCTGCAGACAATCGACTTCCAGACGAAGTCCTGCACTTTGACTTCCGTGATTTTTGTCAAAGGTTCAGCTTCGATCCACTTGGTGAAATAGTCTATTGCCACCAGGAAGAACTTTCGCTGCCCTGATGTCATGGGAAAAGGTTCGAGGATATCCATCTCCCATTGCGCGAACGGCCACGGGGCACTCAATGGTGTCAGTTCGGAGGCAGGTTGCCTTTGTATATTGGCATATCTCTGACACCGGTCACATCTTCGGACATATTCGACGGAGTTATGGTACATGGTAGGCCAGTAATAACTTTGTCGGAGCAGCTTATGGGATAAAGATCTGGCCCCATGTGATTTTCATAGACTCCCTCATGTACCTCCCTCAAGGCGAAGTCGGCTTCGAAAGGCCGGAGACATTTCAAGAGGGGCAAAGTGTACGACCTCTTGTATAGCTTGCCTTCGTAGAGGATATATCGGGAGGTCTGGTTCTTAAGCTTCCGAGCCTCTTTTGCATCAGGAGGAAGAACCCCGTCCTTGAGGTATGTAACTAGTGGGTCGATCCAACTGGGTTCATAGCTGATCTCCATCACAGACTGTGATTCTTCCGTGCTTGGGCACTTCAGAACCTCGAAGAAGACTTCCTTAGGCAGTTCGGTCAGAGCCAGTGTAGCCAATTTGGAGAGAAGGTCGGCCCTGGCATTTTTTGATCTCGGGATTTGCCTGATGTCGAAGCTGCCGAAGGTAGGGATGATCTCCCTTATCCTTTCAAGATATCTAGCCATACTGTCCTCCCGAGCTTCATAATTTTCACTGACCTGTCCCACTACTAATTGAGAATCACTGTAGACTTGAAGCCGATCTATTTCTAATTCTTTGGCGACCTTCAGTCCCGCAATCAGAGCTTCATATTCTGCTCCGTTATTTATTGCTGGGAACTTGAAGCGTAGTGCATACTCTGCGACAATTCTATCTGGATTGATCAAGATCAGTCCCGCGCCTGCGCCTGACATGTTGGAGGAACCATCCACATAGAGGGCCCAAGAACCATCAGGGAGATCGGCTCTTTCTTCGGGGGAGTTCGGCCGGAGCTCGGGATTATCGGCTTCATCTTGTCCAAGTTCGGCCTCCTCTGGGATAGTGCATTCCACCACGAAGTCCGCTAATATCTGAGCTTTGATCGTTGGCCGAGGTCGATAGTTGATGTCGAATTTCATGAGCTCGACTGCCCATTTCATGATTCTTCCAGAGGCATCCGTTCGATGTAGAACCGTCTTGATCGGCTGGTCGGTGAGCAGCGTTATGGTGTGTCCTTGAAAGTAAGATCGGAGCCTTCGAGCTGCAATCAACAAGGCGTAAGTTAGTTTCTCTAACTTAGTATACCTGATTTCGGCATCTCTCAATACTCAGCTTATGTAGTAGATCGGCCGTTGGATTTTCGCTTCTTCCTTGATCAGAACTGCAGCGAGGGCCACAGGGGAAGCCGCCAGGTATAGGAATAATTCCTCTCCAGGCTCGGGCTTTACCAATAATGGTGATGAGCCGAGGTAGTTCTTCAGCTCTTCGAACGTCTGCTGACATCCAATGGTCCAACAGAAGTTATTGGGCTGCTTGAGGGTCTGAAAGAAAGGTAGGCATCGCTCGGCCGATCTCGAGATGAAGCGATTTAGAGCTGCTACTTTCCCAGTGAGACGTTGAACCTCCTTTATTGACCTCGGGGCAGTCATCTCCTGGATGGTGTGAATTTTTTTCGAATTTGCCTCGATCCCGCGTCCCGATACCATGAAGCCCAGGAATTTTTCTGAGGTTACTCCAAAAGCGCATTTGGTTGGGTTCAGCTTCATCTTGTATTTTCGAAGGGCGTTGAAAGTCTCCTCAAGGTCGACGACGTGGTTCACCGAGGATTTGCTCTTACGAGCATGTCGTCCACGTAGACCTCCATGTTGCGGCCGATCTGCTCTTTGAAAATCTTATTCACTAGCTGCTGATATATCGTCCTTACGTTTTTGAGGCCAAAAGGCATGATCCTGTAACAATAAAGGCCACGGTTAGTTATAAAAGCGATTTTTTCTTCGTCCTCAGGTGCCATCCTTATCTGATTGTAACCGGAGAACGCATCCATGAAGGTGAGAAGCTCGTGGCCCGAGGTTGCATCTACTAGTTGGTCGATTCTGGACAGAGGGTAACTGTCCTTTGGGCAGGCTTTATTCAGTTTTTTGAAGTCTATACACATCCTCCATTTGCCGTTCGCCTTCTTAACCAAGACCACATTGGAAACCCAGCTCGGATAGTTGACCTCTCTAATGAACCCGACTTTCATGAGTTTATCAACCTCCTCGGCTATTGCCACATGTCTCTCTGGCGTATGACTTCGAATTTTTTCTTTCGTCGGTCGGTGTTTGGGATCGACAGTCAGACGATGTTGCATGACTTCAGCATCGATCCCTGGCATGTCCGTCGGAGTCCAAGCAAAAACATCCGCATTCTTTTGTAGGAAATTGATAAGCTGCGTCCGCACCTCCTTCCCCAAGTTAGAGCTGATTTTCACCACGTGTTCCTCATTCCCATCATTCAAAGGAATTGAGACAAGATCTTTTATTGGCCCACCCCGTTCTTTTGTCAGGTCATCGCGGATGTCCAATCCATCAACCGGATAGGGGTCAGGCTGACCACTTCTTTGCAGGGCTATATTATAGCAATGCTTTGCCAGGGCTTGATCTCCCTTAACTTCTCCAACCCCCTGGTTAGTAGGGATTTTCAATTTCAGATGGTAGGTTGATACTACAGCCTGAAGAGCGTTGAGGCCAGGTCGGTCGAGAATTGCGTTGTAGGCTGACGGTGCCTTCTACCAGAGCCCTAGACTGTTTTGGATATCGACCTGCAACTACAGTCAAGGTTATTACTCCCTTCACCGGGATAGCATCACCGGTAAACCCTACTAAAAGGGAGCTAATCGGTCCCAAACGACCGTCAGGGATGGACATTTTTGAGAAGGCATTGTAAAACAAAATATCAGCTGAGCTTCCACTATCAACAAGAATGCGGTGTACATCATAATCAGCAATATTTAAAGAAACTACAACCACATCATTATGGAAAAATCGAATCTCTCGGGCGTCTTCTTCAGTAAAGGTTATGGGTCCTTCGGTTCTTTGCCGCTTGGGCGGTCCGATTGATCCGCTGGCCGCTCCCTTCCGGGGCTCTCCAGAGATGGTGTAGACGATCTCGATTGGAGGTCAATTTTCAGGTTGTTCTTCCCTCCTTAGCGGCTCCGATCGTGGCAGGGCCTTCGATCGATTCTCCCTACCTTCAGGCCGACGTCGGATGAATTTGTCAACCACTGTTGCCGGAGGAGAAGCCTGAAAAATTGGAGGTGAGGCCGGAGCCTGAGATCTAGCCGCAGAGGCCGTGGATCACTTGGTGGATGCTCTGCGGGGAGGCATCAGGTGAAGATCTAGTAGAAGAAGGAGAAGAGGATGTCGGAGAAAATGATCGAAATCAGTCCCGTTAAGCACTCCTTTAAGAATAAGGGTACTGCAAAGACACAGCCTCTTCTTCTAGCGCCAATTCTGTTGGTGCAGAATTTCGTCGAAGTCGGAGAAGCTGGAGTTGGGATGACCGCGGCCGTCGCCGGGACCTGCAAAGAAAGTCTAAACCGGAGTTGGGGGTGCTCCGGTAAGATCCTCCGACGCTCAAGTCAGTACTCTGCTTCAACAGAAATGGAATGCTCGAGCGAAAATTTTGACAGAGTTTCGAGATAGAGTTACCAGCTTAGAGAAGAACGTATCTAGGGGATCCTTATTTATAGACGGAGGGTGTAAGTGACCGACAGCGACGTCTGTAACCATCTGATAGTGGACCACTCAGAGCCGCGTGGAGTTTGTTACGGAGAGTAGTGGCATCAGGGGTTGTTCAGGGCCACGTGGAGCTAGTTGCGGAGAGTGGAGTGGTGTCCGTTGTCGGGACTTGCCAGAAAGAGGTGGGGCTGCATGAAATCCGTTGCAGCGAGTGGAGCAGGATGGCGGCTTTTGTCGTGGCTTGTCAGAGAGTGGTGGAACCGCATGGAATCCGTTGCAGCGAGTGGAGTAAGGTAGTGGCCCTTGTTGTGGCTTGCCAGAGAGTTTGGATCCGTCGGCTGGAGCTTGGCTGGGATGCCTGATGGAGCAGAATGGCTCTTTACATCGTCGTTCTAGGAGAGGCTCGGATGTTTCGAGGTCGCTGACGAATCTACTGTTGTCGAACGCTTCGGGTGCTGACGTTTCAGGCAGGAGTCACCTGCTGTAGGAGCTCGGATGGAGATTTTGGTTGACGAAGTCCGGAGAAGTCCGTCTGGGATTTATCTGATGCAGAAGCTCATCTGAAGATCGTCCGCTGGGGAAGTTCGATTTTATGGGGAGCCTGGTAGGAGGTCAGCCGGCGATGGACTTTGGATAGCGCTGGGGAGGCTCGACAGACATCGGAGGCGATCGGCTATCGCAGGGACCCAGTTGCTAGAGCTCGTCTGTCATAGAAGCTCGTCCGAAATCCATCTGCTGGAGAAGTTCGGACGGGCTTCGATTCTCGCGAGAGGTCGAAAAGGGGTCGCTTATTGTCGGAGCTCGGGTGAGGATCAGTTGTCGTGGAAGCTCGGAGTAGTGTCCCGCTGTAAAAGCTCGTCCAGGGCCCACTCGTTACGGGGTAGCTCGGTTGAAGTCTACCTGTAGTAGAAATTCGGAAGAAATTTGTTTATAGTAGAGGCTTGAGTCGGAATTTGCTTACAGTCGACGTCTGGGATAGATAGCCCGCTGTAGGAGTTCGGAGTAGACAGTTCGTAGTAGAAGTTTGGCTCTCGCAGGAGCTCGATCGGAATTCGGAAGGCGGTCGATCGCCGTAGAAACTTGGAAGGAGTCTGTTTACTGTAAAAATCTCGTTGTCGGGGAAGTTCGGATACTGACGAAGCCCGGAAGAAATTCGGAGTAGGATCGTCCGTGGCCGGAAGAAGTCCAGGAGAGACTCGGGGAATGGTTGGCTGCTGTAGGAGGTCGACTGTCAGTGAGGCCCAGAGGGCCTTTGGGGTGGCCCGATGGGTGAACGCAGAAGTCCATTGTCGGAGAAGTCCGGACGGCCGAGGAAGTTCGGAGAGGTGCCACATACAAGGTCGGGAGCCGGAAGAGTCTTGAAGGATTGGTCTTTTACAAACTTCGATCGGAGGATTTTTATATCCAATACAATAGATTGAGCGGATCTCAATAGAAAGGGAGGAGGTGTCAAGAAGTTGTTCTCCGGATGAGATGGGAGTGGAGAAAGGGAGATAGGAGAAAGCGAGGTATTGTCTCTCTCTCTCTCTATCTCTGGAGGAACGAAACTCGAGAGGGAGGAGAAAGGTTTCGATAAATATTTGCAAACGGAAAATCACGATAGATCTATTTGCAGTGGGTGGAAAAAAAAAACAAAAAATCATGACTTAAACGAAAACGGCCTTTACGGAAATCGCCATTCACCTTTTTCCGTTTCCATCCGTGAATTTACGTCTTGATGGAAATAGCCTCAAAAGGAAATCACGATCGATCCATTTCCGTTTTCAACGGAAATCGTGCTGGGTTTACATCTTTGGTTACTTTTTTCCCCCTCCATTTAAGTTGCATGTCAAGTTTTAATTGCATTGATCTAAAAATGATTTGGTAGATCGAGTTCAACTAATAATTTCTTCAAGATAACATTAAATCACTAGTTTCATTTGCTTTGCAAAAGTTCTGCAACCATCGGTACATCGGTACTCGCTTAGGCTTTGAATGGGTGTTCTTGGCGCGATAAATTTGGATCATAACGATTTTAAGAAGGGGTTGCTTCCTTTCCTTCTAAAAAAAAAAAGATTTTTTTTTCCAAAAAAAGAAAAAAAAAAAAGATGCCTGATGTTACTTGTCTTCTAGTGCTGTATTATATTATGTGGTGTACTGTGATGCCAGCACTCTTTTGTTGCATCATGCTCCATGTGAGCTGTATTTGGCCTGCGCATTCTGCTCAAAGCATGCTTTATCGAGTGATTAATTTGTTAACAATACCATCTCGTGCTCTTGACTGAATGCTTTTCCGGGAAAAGAAAACCAAAAACTGAATGGATCTGATGACAAGTACATACTTCACGAGATTGTAGCGGCAGAAGACCTTTTTTTTTTTTTTTTTGGTAAAACGGAGAAGACCTTTCTGCCGGAGGTAATTACATGCGGAATTGCCACAGATATTTGGTGGTATCCCACCACTATTCCTGCACTTACATTTCTCACACTGTTCTTGATGCTTTCAGTCTTTAGGGCTGACAATATAGTTTTGTGCCCTTTCCTTCTTGAACGTGGTCTATATATACATCGTTTTCTTGCAGATCTTGAAGAATACCACTGTGAGTAGAAGAGGATCCGGAAGCAGTGCCAATGGAGAAGGGCAGTAGCAGATTTGGAAGCAGGCATCTTGTCATTTATAATTCTGTATTGTAATTGGTTAGATTATAATGAATGGAGAACCATGTTCAAGTGTATATTTAAATTTGCTGTAATAATTCAGCGCATATGAGTAATAGGCTGTCATTGTTTAAATGAGATAGGCAAGTGCACGACTCTCTGGTCAAGCACTGGTTCATCGTCACTTAATTCAGCCTTGAACTTTCGGATGAAAAATTTGCTTTCCTACATGACCTTGTTCAGATAACTTCATTTTATTTGTGGTTTTATTTCTTCAACTCCACCTATGATAATGTTCTGCTTACCTTTCCATGAGAAAACTTGCATTGCTTAATAACTATGATTTGAGACAATTGCATCGTATGCTTGGTATTGATCTCCTATGATCTTCTGGCTTCCATGGTGCTGACTGGCTACCTTTTCAAGAAGCCCTTCTTCCCTTGTAGCAGGAGGAGCATTTGAGCCCGGTTGGGGGAGTGGGGGAGAGAGAGGGACCCAAAGTGCTTCCAAATCCCAACTAAAAATTCGGCGTTTCCTCCTCCAGTCAGCGTCAGTTTTGTTGCTCGTTTTACTGGCCTTTGATCTTTTGAGTTGGACTTTATCACCTATGGGCTGGGCCTCTTCTGTTGTCCCACGTGAAAAAGAGAGAAGCAGGAAAAGAATTCCCCTCTTGCTCTGTCGCACTCGCGCACGCCGGCGGCCCCCGCGCGAGAATCTTAACGGCTACAAATAGACAATCCACCAGAAGGCCACGCAATACATACGCAGGCCAGCCCCTCTCAATCGACCCTTTGTTTTTATTAAAAAAAAGAAAAAAAAAAGAAATAAGATTTTGGTTTCTTTATTTATGCTTCGAGATGTTACTACCAGTTCGCTCCCATACGGTGCGATAAATTCCATTGCAGCATAACGACAGGTTCATGGTCGCTGGTGAAGGCTGAACAACAGTTCCTCCATAAAAAGGCTGTGGTGGATCATGACTGTCGCATGACGCCTGGGCAATGGAGGCATGGAGCGGTCTTGAATAAAGCAAGATATCCCAATCATCATTGCACCAGACATGGATTGCTAATCTGATTGATTCCCGCTGGAAATCAGTCAAGTAAATATTGTAGAAACGTGGAATTTAAATTAGCAAAAGGCATCCAACAGCATACTGTGTTGGGTAACAACAGTTCTGAATCATGAGCAATTATTGGCTAGAAATAGTTGGTAAGTTCCATTGCCCCGCACTAATCATATATGTATCGGCGAAGAAAGCTGGTATAGAGACAAGTGGATGCGAAGGAGGCAGCACCTTAGCTTCCTGCTATTTGCGCTCGAAAGACTATAATCCTGAGCTAATTTCAATCAGAGCATTATGAGCGTTCTGAGCGATAGAGAGAAATAAAAAAAGTAAAGTTTTATTGTGGGTAGGCCACGAGAGGATACTCTTAATAGTCCCACATCGGGTGCGTTCTGAGTGTACTCGTGCTTAAGTAAACCCGGGACCCCTTTTCCCTCACGAGGTGCCTTTTCCCTCTCTGGAGGGCGAAAGGGCAAAATCGTGAGGCCGTCTGCGTGACGTCGGGCCAGGGCGAAATAATTTCCGATGGGATCCAGAGGCCTCAGGGACAACCTTCGGTGGGGACCACGGGGTACGCTCTCCGTCCGGACCTAACCAGAGCGGACAATACTTCGTGAGCCGAGGGTGCAGAGTCGCCCTGCAGGCGCGCCAGGTAGGGGGTACCCATCCCCTGCCCTCGCACGGTATCCTCAGAACCGGGGGGCTGTGTTGTGGGCAGGCCACGGGGGGATACCCTTAATAGTCCCACATCGGGTGGGTTCTGAGTGTACGCGTGCTTAAATAAACCCGGGACCCCACTTTCCCTCATGAGGCGTCTTTTCTCTCTCCGGGGGGCGAAAGGACAAAACCGTGAGGCCGTCTGCGTGACGTCGGGCCGGGACAGAATAACCCCTGGTGGGGCCCAGGGGCCCCAGGGACAACCCCCGGTGGGGACCATGGGGCACGCTCCCCATCCGGACCTAGCCAGAGCGGACAATACTTCGTGAGCCGAGGGTGTGGGGCCGCCCCGCGAGGCGCTTGACACGTGTACGCATCAAGTTTCACCGACCCTTCTCCGAAAGGATGATTGACTCTGGCAACATCTCCATGGGGCTTAAAATCGAATGATTCTCTGGCTTGTGGGGTTAGTCCCACACATGGGTCGTATGTTAAAGGGAACGAAGCTAGGATTTTGTTACAGTCTGCTACGGTTGGAAAATTGTCGCCAATAAAGTCTGCATCGCATGGTTCATCAGATGGTGGGTTTTCGTCCACCAACGGTGTGTCGGCGAAAGGGAAGGGGGTGGATTCTCTTCTATCTCATTCTCCCTCAGTCTCTTCCATCGATCATGGTATGGAGCAAAAATGGTCTTGGGCCCAAGTTGTTCAAGGCCGCCGCCAATTTCACTGGGAGATGCCTACACCTTCAAAAGATGACATTTCTACTCTAAAAACGCACTTCAATGATTTGGCCATCTTCTCTGAGGAAGAACTGTAGAGAACTGCTCAAAGATGTCATGCTGCCTTGATTGGTAAGTTTCTTGGACCTGATTTTGCAATAGATTTCATTCAACACGAGATGAAGAAGAGATGGCTAATTGAGGGAGATTTTTAGGTAAGTCTGCTATCTGAGGGTTTCTTATTTTTCTCTCTGAGTAAGTTAGGGATAGAATTCTAGAAAAGGGACCCCGAATTTTGGCTGGACAGCTGCTGGCCCCGAAAATCTGGAGGCCAAATTTTAAGCCTTCAAAGGATACGATCTAAAAGGCAAATGTGTGGCTTCGTTTACCAGATCTACCTCTAAATGTCTAGGATAAGGATATGATGCTGAAGGTAGCTTTCAAAGCTAGTAAACCCAAATTTCTTGATCCCTGGACAGCAAATTCCTCTCGTTTGGCAAATTCTAAAGCTATCCAGTCTGTCCTACCACAAAACTGCTCATAGACAATCAAGTTGTTTGGCAATGATTTGTTTATGAGGATCTTCCTGATATATGTTATGGATGTGGATATATAGGTCCTCTACTTCGCAATTGTACCCATTGTAAGGGTATGTCCTCTAGTTATAATCCTGTGTTTGGCCCTTGGATTAGAGCTGCTAGGGTTCTTATTGCAGGTTCTACTCAAGCTAAGGAAACTGGTAACCCAACTGCGGCATCACCTCAAGTTGCTCCATCAGACAATACATGGATTACTCTTAAAAAAACTGCCACAAATCATCCAATGAAGCCGGTCTCTGTTGGCTAATCAAGTGGCTCTAGGTTTGATTCTTTAATCGAAAAAGATGAGTTAACCTCTTCTAACATTGTTCCAATCGAGTTACAGGTATTTGATCCCAAAAGGGGAGGAGATCGTGGGGGGCAAAAGGATAAGAGAAAGTGCTCTCTTGTGAAAGTGCCACCAGTATCACGAGAGGAGCAACCTAATAAAAAATTGATAGGTAATGATACAAAGGCTTTGGTGTTATGTACTAAAGGCCCTGTGATTAAGGAAGTTTGGCGATCGATTTTGGCCAATCCCAAACGGCTGGAAGGGCCTTCATTGGATGCCACTCTAGTTGGTAAGGATTTATCTAAATTTTCATCTAATGTTGCTAAGTCTGTTCTTGTGCATGATGAAGTCCTATCTTAGCTTACAGCCACATTGGAAGCTGAAGGTTCTTCATCTAAGATTGATGAGAAATGTAGTCCTATGCCAGGGAAGCATGGGGTGCATCCATTGATTTCATCATGAGAGTTCTTGTTTGAAATTATAGAGGGGCAACTAAATCCTCGTTTGTTAAGTATTCTAAATCTTTGGTGTATACTTATAAACTAGATATTTGCGGTTTTGTGGAAACTCATCTTGGACTAAATGCCATGGATCATGTGCAATATAATTTTAGTTGGTTTTGGTAGGTCTATATGGAATTCCTTCGGAAGGTTTATCTGAAAGAATTATTGTGGCTTAGCATCGCAATTTCAGATCTATTTCTTTATTTCATAAGGATAGACAAGTTTGTTTTGATATTATTACTCAACCTAAATCTTCATCTTGGATTTTTGGTATTGTCTATACTAGTACTCATGGTCCCACCTGTCGTTCTCTTTGGCAAGCTGCTTCTCATGTTTTAAACTTGCATCTTCCTACTCTTTTTATGGGTGATTTCAATTGTATTTTTTCTCCTTACGACAAGTTGGGTGGTAAACCTTTTCATATGAATAGAGGTGTTAGGGAATTTCATCAGTTTACATCTTCAACTGGTTTAATTGATCTGGGGTATGAGGGTTCTAGATTTACTTAGTGTAATAATCAATCTGGAACTTCTAGAGTTTGGGAGCGATTGGATCGAGCTTTTGCATCTGATGATTTGTTACAACAATATCCTGAATCATATCTTCAACATTTGATCAGATTTGCATCCGATCATTGTTCTTTAATGCTTTTGATTCAAGCTTCATTGCCTACATCCCGTCCTTCATTTCGATATCATAATTTTTGGAAGCTTTGTCCTGAATTTCAACGGTTGATTCGAACTTCTTGGGTTGGGGTTGACTCCTTGTTGCCTAATGAATGTTTAAATTTTCTCCTTAATAAATTAAAAAAAAAGATTTACTTTTGGAACAAGTATAAAGTGGGAAACTTATTTAGAAATGCTGACATCCTTTATAATCATATCCTTCTGTTGCAGTTGCGTGAATCTCATTTTAGCTATCTTTCTCAAGCTGTTCATTCTCTTTTACTTAAACTTCTTCGTGATTATAATCGAAACCTATCTATGCAAGAGTTGTTTTGGCATCAAAAATCTCACATTAGGTGGCTTCGTGAGGATGATATAAATACCAAATTTTTTTACAAAGTTACCATTATCGGAAGACGTCATAATCATATTTTGTTTTTTAAGAATGATTTTGGGCATTGTGTGTTTGATAAAAATATTGTCCACCAGAATCTGTTCCAATATTTTCAATCTCGTTGGGCAAACAATCAATCTGTTGATGATTCTTGGTTTCCGACCATTCCCCATGTTCTCTCTTAGACTCAAAAGAACTCTCTCGTGTCGCAGGTTTTAGAGGAAGAGATTATTTATGCTGTTCACTCTATTAACCTTGACAAAGCCCCTGGTCCTGATGGATTTTCTATCTCATTTTTTCAAGATTACTGGCAAATTGTAGGACATGATGTCATAAAGGCTGTTCAATATTTCTTTAGCACATCTAATTTGATGGCATCTTGGAAAGATACTTTTATAACTTTGGTCTTCAAATCTGATCACCCAATGGTTCCCGCTAATTTTCGTCTGATTAATCTCTGTAACACAATTTACAAGATTGTCGCTTATGTTTTGCTAAACCAAATTAAACCCTATATTCCTGAAATCATTTCTCCTACTCGAGGTGCTTTTGTTGGGAGAAGATGTATTATGAAAAATATTCTTATTGCCCAAGAAGTCACTCACTCTTTGGTTCATGCCTCGTCAACTAGAGGACTGTTTCTTGTTAAAGTGGTTATGAAGAAAGCTTTTGATAGAATCTAATGAATTTTTTTTTTCGTATCCTTAAATCTTTTAATTTTCATGATCAATTCATTGCTTGGATTTCGGCTTGTATTTTAAATCCCAAATTTGCTCTTATTATCAATGGTGTCTCTTACTGATTGGTTTTCTGCAAGTTGTGGTCTCCGTTAGGGTTATCCACTGTCACCGTTCCTGTTTGTATTATGTTCGAAGATTTTCTCAATTATTTTACAATTTGCTATTCAAAACAACCTTCTTCGTCCTTATAGCCCTTCTCATACTGGACCTTATATATCCCACCTATTTTATGCTGATGATTGTCTCTTAATGGCTTGTGCTACGATTCGTGATGCGATTTCGTTAAAACTTCTTTTGGACTCTTACTGCCATTATTCGGGAGAGTCTATAAATTATAGTACTCTTTTATTATCGTTAGTCCTTCTGTTTTATTTATTATTAAGCATACTATTATTTCAATTTTTGGAATGACTCAGAAAAGGGGTACTTGAAAATATTTGGGTGTTCCAATCTCTGATGCTAAACTACGCCCAGTGAATTTTAGATTTTTATCTGATAAAATTCTTTCTAAAATTCAATCATGAAAATAGCGAACTCTTTCATTTGCTGGGTGATTTACTTTACTGCAATCTGTTCTTGCATCTATTCCTCTGTACATGATGTCTGCCACTTCAATTTCAGTTTCAGTTTTGAATTTGCTTGAGCAAAATTTTCGTTCTTTCCTTTGGGGTTATGATTTACATCAGCATTGGCTTCACTTGATATCTTGGACAACTATTTGTATCCCAAAAGCTATTAGTGAACTTGGTCTTCAATCTATCCATCAACATCAAACTGTTTTGTTGGGTAAACTAGCCGCTAATTTGGTTATTCGTCATAACTCTCTTTGGGCTCAGCTGGTTTCTGCTAAATATCGATTCAAATATTTTTGGATTAACAATAAATCGTCCCTTAAATGTACTCCTATCCGGCATAAAATTTCTACTGTTGGTTCTCAAATTCAACATCAATTTGTTTGGTTGATTGGGAATGGCATATTGGTTAATATTTGGAATGATCCCTGGATCTCAAATCTGCCGCTTAGTTACTGGCTTTCTTTTATTAATGTACATCATGATTTGGCCCAGTATTCTGTTGCGGATTTAATAACATCTGCTAACAGTTGGGATGTATCCTTCTTGGCCAGCTTTTGCAATCAAGAGATGACGACCAGGATTTTTTCTATTACCCTTGCGCAAGGATATTGGCCGGACCAGCTGGGATGGGCTTCTACACAGACTCTCTCTGTTACTTCCAATGAGGTTGTTAGGGCACTTAACCCATCCTACTCTCAGCCATATACATGGAATTTTTCTTGGGTTTGGCACCTTTCCATCCCAATGATGATAAGATTTCTTATTTGAAAATTGGTGTGGCAACATTTGCCTACGAAAAAATTGTTGCTCTACCGAGATATTATTCATTCTGATTCGACTAACTATGATCTATGCCCAAGTTATGTTGAAAATTGCCAACATATTTTCACTGATTGTGCTCTAGCTAAACATTGCTGGATTTTGTTGAACCTAAATTGCTCCTGTCCAATACCTTCTTCTTTGACAATGCTTATAACCCTCCTGTCTAGTTCCATTTCAGGTATGAAGGACAGTAATTCTTGCAATGATGGTCTCACTTCTTTGGCAAAGTAGGAATGAAAGACTATTTCAAGCCAAAAACTCTCATCCTATTGATCTTTTTCGACGATGTATATCTGCTTCTAATGATTTGTGTGTCATCATCATCTTTTTTTTTTGTGGAACTGGGGTCTTTCTGTGATGAGCAATCAGCATTCTCTCCATTCTAGCTTGATTTCTTGTGGGGGGGGCCCTACACTAGGGACATTTATATTAAACTTTGATAGGACGGTAAGATCTAATAATGCGGCTGCAGGATACATCATTAGAGATCATGATGGTTTGTTATTGGCTGCTGCAGGTAAGCAGCTTTCCTGCTCTTCGGTCCCTTATGCTGAGATGATTGGTGTCTGGTTAGGGCTTCAATATCTAGTTTCCCATACGACGGTTCAGAATGTGTGCATCGAAGGAGACTCTATAGTGGTGTTAAGTAGGTTACATCATATTTCAGACAATAGCACTCCTCTCTCACCATGGATGAAGGATATTTGCTTCTGGTTGGAATCCTTTCAGGCAGTTTCCTTATCTCATATTTGCAGAGAAGGGAACCAAGCTGCCAATTGGGTTGCTACTCAAACTCTTGGTGGAGATTTTTTTTATCTCTATTGCTCAATTACATATGTACCCTGCTTTTATTCAGATCTTAGCTGCGGATGCATATACGGTTTGGTTTCCAAGACATGGCATTTAGCACTTACATACAAATTATCAGTTACTCAATGCCTGTTATTCAAAGATCTATCCTGGGCTCTTACAATTCTATAACTCTCCATCTTTCTCTGAACCTGCTCAGCATGAAGTTCGTTTCTTGCTTCTTTGGGACCATGACTAGTATTTATACTCCATCTGTGGGATCTGCTAGAATGATAACTATCAGAGAGGGAAAAAATGATGGAAGTGATCAAAAAACGAGAGGGAAAAAGAAATAAAGGTTAAAGAAAGAAGGAAAAGGAAAAAAAAAAGGAAAAAAGAAAAAACAATGGAGAAGGAAAAAGTATACAAAATTGGAGTGTTTATGCTAAGCTCTATTTGATCCCTTTGTGCAACATGCCATTGTTCTTTAATATGGCAAATATGTTTATTTCTTTTGAGCCTTATACACTTACTTCTTCTGTCTTAAACCAGTTAGTGCATCGTCTCTGTTTGGTGGCTTGTCTCTGTTTCATTATGTATACATGGCCCCATTTGTTTCAGAGCCATCTCTTGCTCCTTTTTATTCATACTGTATCTCAGGAGGTCATACAGCTGAGGAGATCTGGAATGTTTTTACGGAAAAAATTGAGGGAAGGCAAAAAAATTGAGATAACACACCAAAAGAAAGAAAGAACAATGATATTCAAAAACAGGAAAGAAAAAGAAAACAAAAGGAAAAAAAGAGAGCAAAAAGGAAATAATAAAGAAAATCTAAGTGTTTTTACTAACCTTGTCTTTCTTTTATTGTGCAGGGTATTTAAGCTCTTCTTGCTTAGAGTTATAATTCTACCCCTTCATACTCATATTCTTACTTGCTTTGCACTAATCTGCTTGCTGCCTTATCATTATCTCATGTTGTTCTCCTGGGTTCACCTGTGTACATGTCAGCACCTGTTTCCTCCCATCCCATGCAAAGATTATTGACACCATTAACGGACCGGACATACCTAATCATGATAAAGCTTAAGGGTTTCTTATCTCTATCATTAACATACACTGTACTGTGTGGTTGGATACCAATCTTCACGATTCTGCTTTCATGGATCAATGTACAGGGTATTTATGGACTTCATGTTTGGCAATCTATTCCTTTTACCGCACAAAACATCCTTCATCACAACCTCTGCTGTGGAAAAGGTATTATCTCTGGCTTATCACTACTGCTATGGTCAGTATACTGGATGTGGCTCTTCATTCAACAAACATTGGCTGCTTATTACCTGAACAGTATTTCAAAGGCTTTTACCTCTGAGTGCATATTACAGTGGTTCTTCAGGTTTTTGCTTACTCTGATTGGTTCATATTGCTACAAGATCTATGCTTGCTACAAGATCTATGCTTGTGCCTTTACACTTAACTCCTCCCAAAGTCTACACTGTCTCCCTATAGATTACAAGCTGGTTTGCTGCCTTATATGTTTACTGTTTCTTGTATGTTTTAATGTATATGTTTTGTATTTCACTTGTAGACTGCTGTACAGGCTTGGATTGGGTGAGGCTGGAAGTTTTGGGTTAACTGTAATCATTTTGTCTTCCTGTTATTTCTTGTGGGCTTGCTTGCTCTGTTCCTCGGGTCCTTGTTTGAGGAAGTCAGAGCTCCTCTTTTGTACAACCTGTTGCTTCAGCTGAAATAAATTTATGTGGTTTACCCCAAAAAAAAGAAAAAAAAAAAGAAAAAAAGAAAAACCCTACAATCCTCGTTCCGTTGTCGGTGTCCATCAGCTAGCACAAGGATAATCAAGTAATGAAACTCAAACATATGGGCATTTTGCTCGACAGCTCCAGTACGACCACCGACAGCTCCAGTGGTAAGTAACGTCTGTCCCGGCCGACGCTGACGTCACCATTACCGGCCTTACCCGGTCGCCCACTGCTGCCAGCCTGTCAACAGCCTCCAAGGCAGTGACGGCAAGCAAACCGAGCGCTTTAGATCAGACGGCTAGGGTTCCATCACCACCCCATCCGACGGTTCCGATGTCTAATACTGGTTAAGGTGAGGGGTGCTTCCGTACTTAAATACCATTTATTAGTAATATATTAGCACCACTAATCAGTAATAAAACAAAGCAAGAAAGAGAAAAAGATACCGAAGCTAGGAAGTGAAAAGAGGGGGGGAGAGAGAGAGAGGGGATGGGGGACGGTAGGATTGTTTTGGCGGAGGTGAGTGCCCGTCGGTGGTAGGAAACGCTTGAATGATCGAAGCGATTGCTGAGGAGTAGAAGAAATCGCTCCCTGTTTCGCCATCTTTTTCTTGTTCTGGATTTCTCTGATGTTGGATGCTCTTCTAAAGATCTAGTGAAAGAACCGAAGGGAAAAGGAGCATTTTCGTGATCAGAGGGAACGATGGAAGCCAATGCAGGAATGGTGGCGGGATCACACAAGAGGAACGAGTTCGTGATGATCCGGCACGAAGGAGAAGCCGGGGTACTTGTTTCTTTCAAGCCCATTCGGGTTCTTTTGTCCCAATTATCGTTTTTAATTTCCCGTTTTCTTAAACATTTTTTTTGTCATTCTGGTGTTTGGATCTGCTGGCGGACTCAATTTTACTGAGACTTGACTTGGAATTCTTGGTCCTTTTTGTGGGTTTGATAACGGGTTCTGATTAGATCGGTTAGATTAGGAGAAACACACTTTGATGCGACTGAATTTGGACTCCTTGATCGTTTTCGTTGACATTTGTTGGAGCAACTGAGTTTTACAGGCATCAGCTAAATTTCCGATAGATTTTTGGAGCAGTGGTTTTGGAATCTGCAATTCAATTAAAGTCGATAAGTCATGGTTTTAACCGTGTATTGCTAGTATCATGCTTCATCTCTTCTGTCTTTTTAAAGGAATCGGTGGATTTTAGTCTGATTTCTTAGTTTGAAATCATCTGTCGGGCATGGATGCATGTGAAAGTTCTCGCCTTGTTCATGCTGGATTTATACATTCATGACTTCTTGCCTTTACAATGGAGATCTTTGTTTCTCTTCTACCAGAAGAAAGAGGTTTTCGTATCTCTGCTTGAATCTGCATAACTGGTTCTTGTGTCTTCATGTATTTCTTCGTGGATGCCGTAGGACTGAATGTGGATCCGAAAAATCTGAAAATTCCACGATTATTTAAATCATTGCATTGTATTTTCTCGAAATGTTCTCCTGCGTTGTTGCTACCATTGCGATGTATGAAACGACATGAATTTCCTTGATGCTTGTAGAGAATGCGATAACTTTCTTCCCCTTCCTCTGTTTCTTCTTTAGCATAAAAACTGTTAAGAACGAGATCCGTGGGATTATTTTGGTAATCGTTTGCAGTTTTGGATTCGATCTGCTGGATTCTTTCTTATCTGAATTTAGAATTCTTTCATTTTGGATTACAGTATCTAGATATGTTCGGTTAAATCTGGGTAAGTTTTAATAATTTTCTGCATACTTCATATGCGATAACCTGATTATGCTATCGTCCGTTTTATTTTTGAGATATTTACTGTTACGTGAGGTTTACTGCTGCCTCAGGCATTCTTTCGTAACTATTGGAAAGTGATGCACCATTAACTTTCCGTTTCAGAGTACATTCTGTTTGAAACTAAAAATTGAGATGGTTCATAAGACTAAAGTTTATGTTGTGTATGCATGCATACGCTTATAAATAAGAAAAATCATGTGTGTCATATTCATGTATATGTATACATACATATGTATGTACATACTACATACACGTACATACATACATGTGTATATATATATATGTTGTTTATGTATATGTTAACTTTCTGATTTATCTTCTTATCTTCTTGGACTTGCAGATATCTTGATGGTGTTTTTCATATATCTTAAGTTGAAAGACATATGTTTGCTGTATTTTCTGAGACGTGGTGGTTGTATGAAAATGCTTATTTCTTCATTCAATTTGTTGGCTAATTTCATATCTGTTGGTAATGCAGCCTAAGCCCCTTAAAAACCTGAATGGCCAAGTGTGTCAGATCTGTGGTGATACTGTAGGGCTTACAGTGACCGGTGATGTTTTTGTTGCTTGCAATGAGTGTGCTTTTCCAGTTTGCCGCCCTTGTTATGAATATGAGCGCAAGGATGGGAATCAGTCTTGCCCTCAATGCAAGACTAGGTACAAGAGACATAAAGGTCAGCTTGTTGTTTGTAATTGATGTCTTCTCAGTGCTTTGGTTGGTTTAAGAGTAATTTATTGAGTTCTGTGAGGCTTTGAGGAGATTAAATAAGGCTTCGTGACTTGCTTCAATGGATTTGCTTTTTAGGTTTATCATTCAATATCAATCTTACTATTTGTAGCGTATATGGAGTTGCAGGTAGTCCTCGAGTTGAGGGAGATGATGAAGAGGATGATGTTGATGATCTGGACAATGAGTTCAATTACACACCAGGCAACAGCAAGGCAGTGCATCAGTGGCAGTTGCAAGGGCATGGAGAAGATATTGATTTATCTTCATCTTCCAGACATGAGCCTCCACAACGTATTCCACGTCTGACCAGTGACCAGCAGGTAGACCCAAAAAACAAAGATCACTGTTGGAACTATGATGTTGTCTGCCTGAATTTGGAGCTATCTTTGATATCTTGGGTCTTTTGTAGTTCTTAGCAATTGATGGAATATTTTCATGGTTGAATCAGTAATCAATTAGTGTACATTATTATTCCATTTTATAGTTTACATAAATAAGCATTTAGGATATGTTTATGTTCTTTTTATACTTTTTTGTTTTCTATAGCAAGAGAATATTTAGAGAATCTTAGTTTAGGAAATTCCTAAAGAGAAGTTTGAATTTTAGTGGTTTGGGAAATCATTTTAATTAGGAAAGTCAAAATTCTGTTGATTTGGGGACTGTTTTAGTAGATTTTGTGTAAAAATAGTCTTCTTCCGATAGTAGATTAGATTAGGAAGGTTTTTGATTCATTTGATCCACTAGGATCATATTTTAGTGTTATTTGTGCCCTTTAGATAAAGTGTGGTGGATTTAGGGGTAGGTGAGTGCTACTGCTAGTCATCCACTCCTATGTGACATCTGGAGGCTGTTGTGAGATTGCACTTCGCTAGTCATCAGGCACATTTATTGTGAGGCAAACTGTGCAGCTGACTAGGTCGCCTCTTTTGTTTCCGAGCATTCTGGAGAGGTGGCATGGATGCAAATGAGGCCACTCTATCGCTATTCCATGATATTTTGTTTTTTGACTCTTTTGGCTGTATTCACACTAGGCTTATATGAGTGCTTTGTCCTATAAAAGAAAAAGAAGAGATCTAAAAATTGTGTGGTTGTGTTGATTGATTTTTGAATGAAAAAAGTATTTGAATTACTCCTCCCTATCTTTCTTCTTCTTCCTCTCAATGTTCTCCGGTTCCTTTTACTTTTTCCATTCTCCCCTTTGAATTTTATACACTTGTCTTTGGGGCTTTATCCAGTTTTATTTTATGTAACTTTTTTTGGTTAAGTTGTTGTCTTTTATTTTGTGTTATTTGTTTGTTATTTAATAAAATCCTGCTGCTCTTTACAAATGAAGTCATGGAATACCTGGTGCGTCAGTCTGATAAGCATCTGATTTTAATACTAGGTTACCTTCTCCTAGCCTCAGCCATTAATTTAATCCTTGCAGGTTTCTGGTGAAATACCTGATGCTACACCTGATCGTCACTCAATTCGAAGTCCATCATCAGGTTACGTGGATCCGAACCAGCCAGGTATTTTTTTGAATTCTCTATTGATAAAGTTTTTTAATGCATATCTTTTATTATCAATTTGACTTCTTGGCATTCTTGATCATGTTATGGTGATGTTGTTACAGTTCCAGTAAGAATTGTGGATCCTTCAAAGGACTTGAACTCATATGGTCTTGGAAGTGTTGACTGGAAGGAAAGAGTCGAAGGCTGGAAACTTAAACAGGAGAAAAATATGATGCAGGTGACCAATAAATACACTGATGGGAAAGGAGATATCGAAGGAACTGGTTCAAATGGTGAAGACCTGCAAATGTATGAACCATTTGTCCCTGCTTTGGCTCTTTTGTTTTGCTGTCATGCTTTTGTCCTATATTTGCCAAGAGGTTTCATTGAATTCCTGAATTCTTTTTCCTTTTTTTTTTTAAAAAAAAGGGCAATTTTATGAACCTTGACTTTGATCAGGTACAGTAAAGGCCTGGTTTTTGTTAATTGGTGGCTGGACAAGCATTATTAGTTGAGTCATTTACTTTTATATGTTCTTAGGTTTTTCAATAAATTTATGAAACGTAAGAAAATCTTGACTTTTTTTTTTTTTTTTTTAAATGTTCTTATGTTCATGTTTTTCACTTTTTACTTTTTAGTATTGTTTCAATTTTTCCATTTTTAATGAAAATACTGGAAGTTTTATGTTTGATGATCCATCAGCATAACAAAAGCATAGCTTCTGAAATTTAACCTGATGCAGACAATTTTGACATTGGGAACTGAGTATCCACATAAACTTAGCTTGCTAAAAAATGCAGGTCTTTATTAATTCTTTTGTTTTCCCAATTGTTTGAAATTACATTCCATGGAAAGGTGTTCTTTCAAACTTGTCAAGCTCCTAAGTTTCATTCTTACAATTTGGTGTCTAAACTTGCCTTCAAAGTTTTTGTCATTTCATTTCAATTTTGCCGAAATCCTGTATCCATGAAAACTGGTGCTTGTTATATGAATGCTTCTAACTGATATAAGGAAGTTTTTATTAGGACTGATATTTTCCTGATTTTTTTCTAGGGCTGATGATGCTCGTCAACCTCTGAGCCGCATAGTGCCTATTCCTTCTAACCAACTCAACCTATATCGTTTGGTGATCATACTCCGGCTTATCATTTTGTGTTTCTTCTTCCAGTATCGTATCACTCATCCAGTGCGAGATGCTTATCCATTGTGGCTAACGTCTGTCATATGTGAGATTTGGTTTGCTTTGTCATGGCTTTTGGATCAATTCCCAAAATGGTATCCAATCAATCGTGAGACGTACCTTGACAGACTTGCACTGAGGTCATTATTATTATTATTCTTCTGGTCCTCTTAGTCCCTCAGAATACAGTATGCCATGCAATTTAAATTTTATGGAAGTACATTGTATTGATTCTTTCAATATATTTACCTGACAGATATGATAGGGAGGGAGAATCTTCACAGTTAGCTCCTATTGATATATTTGTCAGTACAGTGGATCCCATGAAAGAACCACCTCTTATAACAGCCAATACTGTATTGTCTATCCTTGCTGTGGACTACCCTGTTGACAAAGTTTCTTGCTATGTTTCTGATGATGGCTCGGCAATGCTGACATTTGAAGCCCTCTCAGAAACTGCAGAATTTGCTAGAAAGTGGGTGCCCTTTTGCAAGAAGCATAATATCGAACCCAGGGCTCCTGAGTTTTATTTTGCTCAAAAGATAGATTACTTGAAGGACAAAATACAGCCTTCTTTTGTGAAAGAACGCCGAGCAATGAAGGTAAATGTGGAAACATTTTTTTGTTGGATACATATCCTCCAAGAATATGTTTTACAAAATGTATTAAACCTTATATGGTTCATCTCAGAGAGAATATGAGGAGTTCAAAGTACGGATAAATGCTCTTGTCGCGAAAGCACAGAAAACCCCAGAAGAAGGTTGGACAATGCAGGATGGCACTCCTTGGCCTGGAAATAATCCAAGAGATCACCCTGGCATGATCCAGGTGCATCATCATTTTCGCATCGCTCCATTGCCACCATTTCACATTTAGTTTGTCTTACCCCTTTTTTCTTACAAATGCAGGTCTTTTTAGGGCACAGTGGAGGGCTTGATACCGATGGCAATGAGCTACCTAGACTAGTTTATGTTTCCCGTGAGAAGAGACCAGGATTCCAGCATCACAAAAAGGCTGGTGCAATGAATGCTTTGGTTTGTATCCTGTGTTCTATATTTGGTTGTACAATCACATTTTCTAGAATTGTTTTATTTGCTAATAATGAACTTGGTCTGTAATTCCTCTGGTGTTGGTCAGATTCGGGTATCTGCTGTCTTAACGAATGGTGCCTATCTTCTAAATGTGGATTGTGATCATTACTTCAATAACAGCAAAGCTCTTCGTGAAGCAATGTGTTTCATGATGGATCCTGCACTGGGAAAGAAGACATGCTATGTGCAGTTTCCTCAAAGATTTGATGGCATTGACTTGCATGATCGATATGCCAATCGAAATATTGTGTTTTTCGATGTAAGAAATTTCATACGCAATACATGCATTGGGCCTAGTAGAATGAATTAATTTCTTACCAAAGTTTCATTTTACAGATCAACTTGAAAGGTTTAGATGGCATTCAGGGCCCTGTTTATGTGGGAACAGGTTGCTGTTTTAACAGGCAAGCGTTGTATGGGTATGATCCTGTCCTGACGGAAGCTGATTTGGAACCAAACATAGTCTTTAAAAGCTGCTGTGGTTCAAGAAAGAAAGGAAAGACTGGGAACAAGAGTTACATTGATAAAAAACGGGCAGTTAAGAGAACCGAATCCACCATTCCTATCTTCAATATGGAAGACATGGAGGAGGGGGTAGAAGGTAAGGCTTTGATGCATATAGTGCTTCTAATTTAAATGTTTCAAAGGATCTAAAACAAATATCCTCCAAATTTCTACTACTTAATTGTGCATGAATCATGTTCATGCATTTGCTTATGGCTTTAATTGCACACATGAAAGGATTATGAAGATGTAACATTTATTGATCTAGGACATGGCTGAACCTTAGCCATGTATTGTAGATTATTGATAAAGTTGCTGAGCCTAATACTGCTCTTGATGTTTTAGTTATTATTTAGGATCTTCTTGATTCCTCTAGCAAAGTCTGTTAATTAGGTGAAGTTATTTTTATGTGAACCTTGACGATAAAAAAATGACTGTTGCAAATCTAACTGAACGCTCTTCCTCCTAGTTCTTTGAAATTCTTTTTCTATAATACACACTATCATGATAGCCTGCTTGTGCATTTCTCACTTTCTTCTTTTCTTTCTTGAATGTCCTCCAACTGTGAGTGGAGCCAATGGGGGGGAAAGGGGGCAGGAGTTAAAAATAAGATCAGATTGTATATGCTCTACATTCAGATTCCGAGAAAATTATGCATGTGCCCCTTTGGGAAATTGGTTGAGACACTGTGGCCTTATATTTTGGATTTTAGGTTAGTGAACATGTTCAAGGGGAATAGAAGGATGTAAACCACATGTTAGTGGGGGTTTGGAGGACTAATGATCAAGCATGCATGATTGGAGAGACCTTATTTGGCATCCACAGTTCCTCTGGTGATTGATTGTCATGCTACTTGTCTCATTCATACTCTCCTTTATGGGTAGAGGATGGCAAAGCATTGCAATTGGTGGGTGATATTTGTTTTTACGAAATATGGATTGCATATTTTGGTGCCATGCAATAATTCCTGTGTAGGTTCTTGCATTGCATATGACACTTTTTAGTAGAAGGGAGAGTGCAAAATATAAGGCAGGGGGGGGTCTGTTTGTGCTAAAAATGATAAGTGGGGTAAGGATTGGAGTGTGGCAAGATAATGGGATCTTCTTCCTAGAGAACAAGGAGAAGTTTCATAATGCTTCATTCTTCTCTTTTTGGAAAAAGAAGGGTAAGTATTGGAGCATGGCAAGATAATGGGATCTTCTTCCTGGAGAACAAGGAGAAGTTTCATAATGCTTCATTCTTTTCCCTTTTTGGAAAAAGGAACCGATGAAGGAATGTGGACAGTAAAATGAAAGAAAACCAAAGGGTCTTTCGCTTTTCTTATGCTGATACTTATTTCTTAATTAAGTAATTGATATCTTTCTAGAACCTGATATACCCTTTCACCTTATTATAATAACCATATTTTGTGACCTTGCTATATTATCTGCCATCTTCTTAATAATATGTTTAATGTTGTATTGTTTGGTTTTAGTGTGCGAACCATCAAATTATTTATCAATATTTTGAAAACTAATTGTTTACTTTTGCTTTGTATTATGGTTGATACTTCACTATCAAATTTCTACCATCATCCATGGGATATTTGCATTTTCAGCTTATGAAGATGAGAGATCACTGCTTATGTCTCAGAAGAGCTTGGAGAAACGGTTTGGTCAGTCACCTATTTTCATTGCATCTACCTTCATGGAGCAGGGGGGCATACCACCATCTACAAATCCAGCTTCTTTGCTGAAGGAAGCCATCCATGTTATTAGCTGTGGTTATGAGGATAAGACTGAATGGGGCAAAGAGGTTAGCTACAATTACGTCAATCTTATTTCGGTTGCATGACTTATTGCCAGAAATGATAGACTGAGCTTTTACATCTTTTTTTTCCAGATTGGTTGGATATATGGTTCAGTTACTGAGGATATTCTTACTGGATTTAAGATGCATGCACGGGGATGGATATCAATTTATTGCATGCCACCCCGCCCTGCATTTAAGGGTTCTGCCCCAATCAATCTTTCTGATCGTCTGAACCAAGTGCTTCGGTGGGCCCTGGGATCAATTGAGATCCTACTCAGTAGACATTGCCCTATTTGGTATGGTTATAGTGGGAGGTTGAAGCTTCTGGAGAGGGTAGCATACATCAACACCATAGTTTATCCCATCACATCCATTCCACTGATTGCCTACTGTGTGCTTCCAGCTATCTGCCTTCTAACAGGAAAATTCATCATTCCAGAGGTCAGCTAAAATTTGTTTAGCAGCAGCTTCAACCTTTCATGATTTGTGCCCATGCCTGCATATTTCTGTGCATTTTATATATTCTCATTATGTCTGTGGCATTATGTGGCTTAGTGACTTCTAACCATGTATATCATCCAATGCATTACCATACTTGGTTGATATGTGCACGTATTGATCTATTTGCATATCTATATTCATTATTTGCAATTTATGCTCCAATTTTCTTATAATTTGGGAATTCTGTATGATGCTCCTTGATTGGGATGTGCTTATACCATGATGGACAAAGTGGGAAATATCCTCTATTGCAAAATATTTTTAGCATGTCGAGCAAGTATGTTATAGGATATTTCTTCTGAAAAGAATCTTCATGATGAGGAGTCTAATCAGTAGCTAAATCTATTAGTACTTGACATTCGGAAGTTCAGTCTTTGTGCTTCGTGAGATTCAAGGTATTTCGGTCAGTATTGATACCTGCACATCAATTAGGGAGCCAGTCCCTTGGTAAAATACTCTTGCTCAAGGGTTTTCACTCCCTCAGTTCCATTCTTCTTAGTTTTTGGGAGCTGTCTGCTGTTTCTTATTAATTTTCTTCATAAAATACTTTTATTAGAAGAAAGTTTGTCTAAAATTTGATGTGTAAATATAATTCTGCAGATGATTTATTGATTTATTTTCCCGCTCCTTGGTGCTATGCCTTGTGTTTTTAATGTTTAAATGGCAAAGTTATTACACTTTAAGATCTGTATCAGCTCAACCAGTACACCTTGTTATGTTTCTCTTTGTTTTAGTTAGTTTGACTGTTTGCATCTGCAAGTCATCATATAGGGCATTAAAGTAGTTGAGGACTCTAGATCTATCAATGTAATGTAGAGATGGAATATGGAATTGCCCATCCTGGAGTTGTATCTTGATGTCATTTGCTATTCTTCAATGCTGAATTTGATGTTCATCTTATTTCTAGGTTGACTACATTTTCATACCAGAGTTATTGCTGTTGGTTTTGAGTTATTGAAAGAATTTAAATTAATTGCTGGTTGCCATGGGCAATAGAATAAAAATCTTCTTCACTTGTATAATCATCTGTAAAATGCATTGTTAAGTTGAATGTCTTGGGCTGAAGGACTTATTTACTAGATACCTTGCTAGCAGACACACAAGTGCAGTAATAATACAACATAGGGTAAAGAGAGAGGACTTTACACCCTTGTAAAATTCAGTTTGGGGGTTGATAAATGCATATCCAAACTGTTGGATGTTGTTCTAGGAGTGACTTGATACATGGGCAAGAGAGCTCCAAAACCGTGTGAGTTTTGTTCATAGGCATTTCAGGCATATGGATTGCATCTGAAGGTTTGGATTTGTATTCCTCTGTGGTTGTACGGTTCTCTCTTTACACAGCAGTCCGCATTCCTTTGTTAATTTTGTATCTTATAGAACTAGTTAACATGAGTTCATTGAATTTATCCTTAAAGCCATCCCAATGGTTGGTATGGTGTTTGTCATTTAGGCCTCTAAACTTTTGATCCTTAAATGAATCATGCAGATAAGCAACTATGCAGGCATGTGGTTCATTCTGCTCTTCATCTCAATCTTTGCAACTGGAATTTTGGAGCTCAGGTGGAGTGGTGTCGGAATTGAAGACTGGTGGAGGAACGAGCAGTTTTGGGTGATTGGTGGTACCTCAGCTCATCTCTTTGCTGTCTTCCAAGGACTGCTCAAGGTTTTGGCTGGGATCGACACCAACTTCACTGTCACATCAAAGGCATCAGATGATGATGGGGAATTTGCCGAGCTGTATGTGTTTAAGTGGACTAGTCTCCTCGTTCCTCCGACCACTGTTCTAGTCATGAACTTGGTGGGAATAGTTGCAGGTGTTTCTTATGCTATCAACAGTGGCTACCAATCATGGGGTCCACTGTTTGGGAAACTCTTCTTCTCCATATGGGTGATAGTTCACCTGTATCCTTTCCTCAAGGGTCTCTTGGGTCGGACAAACAGAACACCAACTATTGTTATTGTCTGGTCGATCCTCCTTGCTTCCATCTTCTCATTGCTGTGGGTGCGTATCGATCCTTTCACCTCTCCCACCCAGAAGGCTGCTGCAGTAGGACAATGTGGTATCAATTGCTGATTCTTCTTTTAAGAGACGTTTTCGAAAAAGCTCAGCTTGCTCCAGTCCCTCTTGTAAATACTGGAGGACTCGCTTTGGGATCGGTAGCTAGGATGGATGTTTTAGCAATATTATGTTTGTGCTGCACGGATGGTGCCATTGGCACCATTACTGCATTGGTGAAGCTGGTGTCTTGTGAATTCAAAATCGTCCTTGTGCAGCATATAATGGTTTCGTCAGAGAACGGTATACAAATGTTGATGTGCCCTTGTTATTTATGTAAACATTTATTGATAACATTTTGTGTCATAAAGCGGTCTGTGTCTTTTTGGGTCATGTTAGAATTTCATTTCTCAATTAATCTCTCTCAATAAGTAAGATAATAAGAGTCCATATTTTCTGAATGCTGTAATCTGGCAAGATATGTATCATATGTTATTAATCATAATTTTTGTTTTGGTCGATCCTCTGTTGCATCCATTGTCGGAGAAGAATATCTGTAAAAAAAATCTGCACTAATCGAAATTATGTTTGATGGAGATCTTTTGATATTTAAGAGGAGTGGTTAGCAGTAGATAGAACATTCAAAATGACAAAATATCAGTTCAGAATTGTCTTATCAATACTGTTTATTTACTTTCTTTTTATAAGTGATTCAAATGTAATCGTCGAGTACGTGGTTCTGTTTTTTATGGCATAAGGGATAGTTATCCTGATTATTGGGCCATAATCATGGAGTTAGTGGGTAGTTTATGTTCACTAATGATCGTAGCATGTAGTTATTATTTATGATTATAGTATTATATTTATATATTTGGCAGTCAGTCGTTTGATAGTCGGTCATGAAGACGGTCAGTCGGTCATGAAGATGGTCGATCGCTCATGACACGAAGATGGTCGGTCGGTCATGAAGACGGTCAGTCGGTCATGACATGAAGATGGTCAATTGGCTATGAAGATGATCAATTGGTCATAATACGAAGATGGGACATGAAGATGGTCGATCGGCCATGAAGACGGTCAATCGACTATGATGTGAAGATGGTCAATCGACCATGAAGATGATCAGGCAGTCATGACATGAAGATGATCAGTCGGCCATGACATGAAGATGGTGAGTCGGTCATGAAGACGGTCAATCGGCCATAAAGATGGTCCGTTGATCATGACATGAAGATGATCGGTCGGTCATGAAGACGGTCGGTCGGTCATGAAGACGATTGTCGGCCATGACATGAAGATAGTCAATCGGCCATGAAGATGATCAATTGGCCATGATATGAAGATGGTCGGTCGACCATGAAGACGATCAGTCAGCCATGACATGAAGATGGTCAGTCGGCCATGAAGACGATCAATTGGCTATGACATGAAGATGGTCAGTCAGCCATGACATAAAGATGGTCAGTCGGCCATGACATGAAGATCGTCGGTCGGCCATAACATGAAGATGGTCAGTCGGTCATGAAGATGTTGCTTCAGCCATGATGACTCAAGTTCAGCCATGATGATTCTGCTTTTGTCAGATGACTCTGGTTCAATCATAATGATTCTGCTTCGGTCAGATGACTCTACTTCGGTCAGATGACTCTCATAAGAGCTGAATTCTGAAAGTTTCTTTTCCAGAACCTCTCCTCTTGGGATCTCTTGGCTCTTCTTATATAGGTGTTAGGGTAAACCGAACCGACCCTCGACTTTAGTCGCTACGACTCCGACAATGCATCGGCCGAACAGATAGTACCGATTCTTCATCGACTGATCGAGCTAATTGCGCTGATCTACTGTCGGCTAATCAACTAAGATTGGTTGACCGACTAGTATTCGACTACCATCGATCGATAGCGGACGACTTAGACTGTCGGCATGCATCGGCATGACAGAGCTAATAGCCGACGGTCGCTCATAGATTCTGCCGACATAAAGTCGGTTATACCGATGTATGGTCGGCAATCTGCTCCACATACTATAATCGTCACGAACGGTTATCGACTATGTCGCAGCTATTAAAGGAAAGTAATGCCCCACTAATTTTATATTTATGGTCCGACAATTTAGCATCATAAAAAGCGAGACCATGTGCTCGACGGTTACATCAGAATCACCTATAAAAAGGAGAGGTAAGTGAACAGTACGGATAAACCAACTTTGGGCCAAAGCTCTGCTACTTCATACAATCAAAGTTACTGTTCACCAACTTCCTCTGACTTAAGCATCGGAGAGTCTCCGCCAGACATCAATCCGATCTGTGTGGACACTGTCTTGCAGGTGCTCGATACCGACGACAGACGATGGAGAGTTGTCCGCAACAGATTGGCACGTCAAGTAGGGGAGAAAGACAATATTGCATCATGACGAAAATCAGAACCCAACGCTCGACTGCAACCGGATCAGCAAGACACTTTTTCCATCGGGAAGAGGTTCCTCCCCCTCCTCCAATAGCAGAGCCTAGTTCCTCACGTCCTGTGATCACCACGGATGTCCAGATTGCTGCACTTATGCAGCAAATGAATGTTCTTACAGAGGCAGTCAAAAACCTCCAACAACAGCAGACCCAGCAGTAGCAGCTGCCAGCGGAATAATTGGTGGAACATTCGGTGCCGTCCAGGCACAGCCACCACCATCCGCGATGATCACCTTTCCTTTCTCTGGAGCGGCCATCTCGGCTCTCTCATCGAGATGAACAGCGACATTCTTGGCACTCTCGCCGTACCGCCCACCATTCGTGGCATTTCTCTTGTTCCCATCTCGACCGCATTAGGAAAGAGAAATGGCTGCGGACACCTTCTGCTTCTCCTTCAAGCTTGTCGGGGGGTTCTACCCCTGGAGTTTCTCAGCAGCGTCGGTTCAATGAGTATGAGCGCAAGCTTCAAGAAATCAACTGCTGACTCACCCAACTTCAGGTGGAAGGTCGGAAGTCTTCCAACGACTACGACTTTCACACCGCCCAGCCTCTCTCTCGGCACATCTTGGACGAACCGATTCTATCTCAGTTCAAGATGCCATAAGTGGAGCCATATGATGGTTCCACCGATCCAATTGACCACCTTGAGAGCTACAAGGCTCTCATGATAATTCTGGGGGCAACCGACGTCCTCTTGTGTATTGGTTTCCTGGCAACTCTTCGGAAAGCTGCTCGAGCCTGGTACTTCAGGCTTCAGTCGGGAAGCATATATTCCTTTGGGCAGCTAGAACATTCTTTCATGGCTCACTTCAGCACTAGTCGAAGGTCACCATAAATCTCCAACAGTCTCTTCTCGATCAAACAAGGAGAGATTGAGACACTTCGAGATTTGTGATCCGTTTTAATGCGGCCACGCTTGAGGTCAAGGACCTCAATGAAAATATGACCATATTGGTCATGAAAAGAAGTCTGAGGAGATCTCGATTCACATATTCTTTGGACAAGACTCTCCTTCGGACTTATGCCGAACTTCTAGAGCGTACATACAAATATATACGCGCAGACGAAGGAACTTCTGACCGATGCCAGATAGAAAGCAAAGGTCAGAAGAAGAAGAAGAAACAGAAGAAAGGAGGAGCTCCAGCCGAATTGAGTTGGCCATCTTCTAATAAGCAATGTTCGCCCCGACAATGGAGTCCAAGGTCGAGTTATGGTAGGTATGACTCCTATACTCCTCTTTCTGCTCTTCATGTGCAGATCCTTATGAAAATCGAAGGAGCGGAATACTTATGGCACCCTCCACCGATGAAAGCATTGTCGAGGAACCACGATCGAAGGAAGTATTGTCGGTTTCATCATGATCATGGTCACGATACCGAATAATGCATTCAACTCAGGGATAAGATAGAAGTCCTGATTCGACGAGGCTATCTTGAAAAGTATCGAAGAGATCCGCCGACACAATCTCCTACCAATCGACGACCTCAACCGCAAACTAAGGAAGCTATAAATAATCAGCCGACTGCAAGGGTGATCAACATGATTTTTGGATGACTGAATTGGGGGGCAACTTTCGAAGAAGAGTCGGTGAAACGACGATGACTCAACAATGTAATAACTTTTTCGAAAGAAGATGTTCGAAGAATTGAGACTCCCCATGATGATGCCATTGTTGTCTCGATAATGATAATAAATTATGATGTAAAAAAAATCTTTGTAGATAATGAAAATTCAACTGATGTTCTGTTTTACTCAACTTTCTCCCGAATGTGACTGCCGACTGACCAACTCAGAAGAGTCTCAACTCCATTGGTCAGCTTTATAGGAGATGCTGTCACAGTGGAAGGAAAAATCTCTCCCCTTAACTGCTGGAACCGAACCACAACAGAGCACTATTTTCATAACGTTCACGGTGGTTCGAGTATCTTCGGCTTATAACGCCATACTCGGATGACCTAGGCTTAATGCTCTGAGAGCAGTAGTTTCGACATACCATTTATTAGTCCGATTCTCGATAAGATATGGGATTGGAGAAATATATGAAGATCAACAACTCGTCCGACGTTGCTTTTTTGTCTCCACCCAAAGTAATAAACCTAAAGACTCTTTATCCATTGACAAATTGGATCAAATAGAGAATCAGGAGAGGGGTGAACCAGCTAACCAACTGGTTTCTATCCTGTTAAAAGAAGAAGAACCCAAGAAAATGGTCCAAATTGGATCGCAGCTACCCGACTCAGAGCGGCAACAATTAATAAAATTACTCAGAGCCAATGGCAATATTTTTGCTGGGTCGGCCATCGATATGTCTGGGATCCCTTCACAAATAATAACTCACTGACTTAACATCAACACAAATGTTAAGCCGGTGAGACAGAAGAAGTGACCTTTTACTCCTGAAAGACAAAAGATCATTGATGAAAAAATCGACAAACTCCTCACAGTAGGCTTCGTCAGAGAAGCTACATATCCCGACTGATTTGCTAATGTGGTGATGGTAAGAAAAGCCAATGAGAAATAGAGGATCTGCATCGACTATACCGATCTGAATGAAGTTTGTCCGAAGGATAGCTTTCCATTATCGAAGATTGATCAATTGGTTGATGCGACTTCTGGCCACCAACTTCTGAGCTTCATAGATGCCTTCGCTGGGTATAATCAAATCCGCATAGCACCGGAAGACGAAGAGTACATGACTTTTATGACTGACAAAGGCATATACTGCTACAAAGTAATACCTTTCGGTCTAAAGAATGCCGGTGCTACCTACCAACAGCTCGTCAACAAGATTTTTAAGGCTCAGATCAGACAGAACATGAAAGTATATGTAGACGATATACTGGTGAAGAGTCTCCAAACTTCATATCATGTTCGAGATCTGAAGGAAGCCTTCGGCATACTTCGACGGCATCAGATGAAGTTAAACCCGACCAAATGTACGTTTGGAGTAATCTCTGAGAAATTTTTTAAATTTCTTATTTCACAATGAGGAATCGAGGCTAATCCCAAAAAAATAAAGATCATTATCGACATGAAGTATCCAAGTTCAAAGAAAGAGATACAATAACTCAACGGAAGGATTACCGCGCTCAGTCGATTTATTTCTAGGTCGGTCGATCATGATCGGATGAATGCCGACAGTCTTTCAAAGACTTGAAAATCTATTTGGCTTCTCCACCTTTGCTTATAAAATCAAAGATCGGAGAGACATTATATCTCTACTTGGCGACTTCAACAGAAGCGGTTAGCTCGGTGCTCATCCAGGAGAATGAAAACTGAATCCATTGACCGATCTACTACACCAGCAAAGTACTTCACAATGCCAAAGTTCGATACTCAAGAGCAAAAAAAATGATCTACACCCTAATCATATCGACACAATGATTTCGTCCATACTTTCAAGCATATCCAATTATGGTCTTGACAGAACAGCCGTTGAAGGCGATCTTACATCGACCTGATACGTCAAGTCGAATGGCGAAGTGGACAGTGAAGCTTGACGAGTTCGACATACAATATCGCTCACGACCGTCCATGAAGGCACAAGTTCTGACCGACTTTGTCGCAGAATGTACAATATCCGACAATAAGCCAGAAGATACAAATGATAATATAATAAAAGAGGCTACGACTCCCAATCCCGACCTAAGGTCGACTTGGGTGCTGCATATTGATGGAGCATCTAATACACAAAGAAGTGGAGTCAGACTTATACTCACAAATTTCGAAGGGGTAGTTACTGAATACACCATTCAGTTCAATTTTAAAGTCTCAAATAATCAAGCCGAATATGAAGTACTTTTAGCCGGCTTGAAGATAGCTAAGGAGCTTAAGATTGACAGTTTGAAGGTCTTCACCGACTCCCAACTGATTGCTGGACAAGTCAAAGGTGAATTTGAAGTCCGAGACCCTACTATGATGAAGTACTTTCAAAAGGTGAAAGATATTACGGCGAGCTTGAAATATTTCGAGATCTTTCACATTCTCAAAACCGAAAATGCTCGGGTTGATATACTTTCAGGATTGGCTACTACTGCTTTCAACTCGCTGGGTTGGACATTCGTTGAATGTCTCGAACAGTCGGACATCGACAAAGTCAAAAAAATATTGCAGCTCACTATCGAACCAAGCTGGATGGATCTGATCATCCAATACCTGACCGATGGGATCCTTCCTGCAGACTCTTCGGAAGCTAAATGACTCCGATGGATAGCCTCTCAATATATGATGATGAATGGTCATCTTTACAAAAGGTCCTTCTCTCTCCCCTTGCTAAAGTGTTTGGGACCTACAGATGCTGACTATGCACTTAGAGAAGTACACGAAGAGATTTACAGAAATCACTTGGAGGGTAAGTCTCTAGCTTATAAAGTCCTGCGACAAGGATATTATTGGCCTACTATGAAAAAAGATACAACTGAACTCATCTGAAGATATGAACCATGTCAAAAGTATGTAAATATACAACATTAATCGGTTAGTCAACTGACATCGATTGTAGCACCATGACCCTTCGTATAATGGGAGATCGACATACTTGATGCTTTTTCCTTGGCATCTGGTCAGAGAAAATTCATAGTGATTGCCATCGATTACTTTACCAAATAGGTGAAATCCGAACCTTTGGCGCAAATCACTGAAAGCAAGATGGAAGACTTCATTCAGAAATCCATCATTTACAGATTCAGTTTGTCGTACACCATTGTCACCGATAATAGTCAATAATTTGACAACCAAAATTTCAGAAAATTTTGTGCGAAGTTTCATATTACACACAAACTTACGTCCGTCGGCCATCCACAGTCAAATGAAGAGGTGGAAGTAACCAACCGAATAATCCTGCATGGGCTAAAAACTTGACTGAATGAAGTCAAAGACCTCTGGGTGGAAGAACTATATCTGATCTTATAGGCGAATCGAACGACTCTCCGCATACCGACTGAGGAATCTCCCTTCAATTTAGTTTATGGGACAGAAGCAATGATACCACTCGAGATCAGATTGTCATCGATAAGAGTGGAACAATATAGTGAACCGAGCAACTCTGAATGTCGGAGAGCCGACTTACATCTCCTTTCAGAACTCCGACAGCAAGCTCAAGTTCGGATGGCTACATATCGGTAAAGGATAGTCCGATATTATAATGCAAGAGTCAAGCCGAAGGTCTTCCGACCAGGAGATTTGGTCTTAAGAAAGGCAAAAATCTCAAAACCCTTGGATCAAGAAAAACTATCTCCGAACTGGGAAGGACTTTACAGAATATCCGAAACTCTTAGACCGGGCGCATATCGGCTAGAAACCCTCGAAAGGTCTATAATTCTCTGAACATGGAATGCTGACAATCTGAAAATGTATTATCAATAAAGTCGTCGATATGTACATTATTTAAAATACAATCAGAATTTCAGAATCATAAGTCTTTGATAAGTTTTATTAATTACTGGCTATATGTCGGCTTTCATTGCCAAAGCTGAACTATCTGTTATACTTTGACACAAAGTTTATTTTAGCCTCCACTATAAAAATCGAAGAATCAACTACTTCGGTGATGACTGTATTTCGGTTCTCCTATAAAAACTGACATATCGACTGCAATCTCAACCGACATCGACTATACAGGCTTTCACTATAAAAGCCATACTGTCGATTATACCTTAGTTCTTAATGTCGGCTCTTCATTGTAAAAGCTGACTATAGTAGAAAGACTAATATGCCGACTTAGTTCCAACTAAGTGGAACGAAAATGCCAAAACGATCAAAGTCAGATTGAAATTATACCGATATGGCTACAGCTAGTCGAAGGATATTCGGCTCGCCATCGATTATCAAATAATCCGACGTACAAATCCGACCAAGTATTGGGTACTAGATATTCGACTTACCATCAAAGTACATTGAAGACTATGCGACTAATGGATATTCTACGAGTCTTACTGAATGATCGGATCATCGATCAATATTCGGTGGTTACTTTACATTGCAGACATTCCAAAAAATAAGAGTTCAAACTTAAAAATATTTTTATTCATTGTCAACAAAGAGTTACAAAATTGGATCGAAGTCCGACTATAAGTATCAGGCTACAATAAAAAAAAAAGAGGCAAAATACACCGACTAAGCTTCGTCACCGTTTCTGTTCCTTTGTTTGGGGGTAGCACCGTCAACTTGAACAATTTGAGGCCCGCTCGGTGCTTCATCTTGAGTCGGAGCAGCTTCTTCTTCAGCAACCCCATCTTCCGATCTTGGAGGGATGATGCTGCTCAAGTCGAGGCTTGGGTATAATTTTCTGATCGCATCTCGGTCGTCTTCATACCCGACACAGTACGAGGCGAAGTTACTTTCGAGAATCTCTTCCTTGAATTCTTTCGAACTTTGAAAATCTTCGATTGTCCGACTCAATGCCTCCCTTGCCGACTCTGCTTCTGTCTTTGCCAAGTCATCATTGGCTCGAGCGGAGGACAATTCTTCTTCGGCCAATGCCAACCTTTCCAGGCTGGCCCGATGACGTCCACATTCGGCTTCGAGTTCCTCGATGCATCCGTCTCGCTCCCATCGAAGCCGATGGATAGAGTGCTTCTTGCTCTTGACCTATGACTCAAGAGCCGAAATAATCTCGTGAGCTGACTTAAGTTCGACCCCCGAGAATACCAAGTCATCAGTTAGTCGAAAAACTTCATCCTGAAGTTTGGCTTCTCACTTCGTCATTGACTTAAATTGTTCGAGTGCAGCTGCTTTTTCAGCATCGACAGCTGCCACCTTATTCTTCCATGCACTACGGATATCGTTGAACTTCATGTAGCCGGCCTTCAGGTCGGACATGTCATGGATCAACTGCAGACAGAAGATAAGTCGGGTTAAAAAGAAGAAGAAGAGTCTATCAAAAAAATTTATCTCGATGATCATCGGATAAAAGGACGAAAACATCTCGACCACCGATCGTTTTCTCCGACGCTCTCAATCAGCCAGAAGAAGAGTAGTCTGGCACAGTCGCTTGGCCAGTATAGAATTAATCAGGGCCGATTCATCGACAGGCACTTGAAGGTCGAAGTGAACCGTATGGCCCTTCGATATAACTTCTTCCACCGATGTCATCGGAGCTTTCCTCCGATCTGTTGTCGGCGGCCCCATGTTTGAAAATGAGGGGAAGCTTGAGCTTGACAGCACCCCAACTGAAGGAGCAACTGGTGTAGTCATAGATTGTTCGGGCTCTCTTGCCTCGACCCGAACCTCCTCAGGTGGTGGGACTATCAATGCTGTTTCGATAGTTTTCCTTGCCGCCTTTTTCTCGGACGACGCAGCAGGGAGCACTGTCGGGGTCGATAGTGCCAGGACTGGCTCAGGAACCGATGTCGATGGAGCATCGAGTTCCACAACCGATGTTGAAATGCCAACTGGAGCTGGTGTTTGACGCCTCTTCGACGGCTACGAAGGCCCGACCTCAGATGCTGCCCTCTTCTTGGCAGTATGCTGATGAATGTCGACGTTCGACACTCGCACCCTCTACTACATGGCTGCAATTACAATGAAAGTCAGTGCAATTCAGCAAGTAAAAGAAAAGTCAGAAATGATCGACCAACTATACTATACCTAGACGAGGGACCGAACTAAGGCCGACGTCATAAAGGGCCTGTTCGGTCATAAGCTCTTTCTATTTCGAGACCACCATGTCTTTCAGTCAGTGAAAGTTCTCCTGATCGTCGACCTCTACTCAGTTGTTGTCGTTGGGATCGATTCATGGATCGCCTCAATGGTAAAAAAAACTCCAAGGAAGGGAAGAAAAAGCAAAGAAGAACTGATTCTTCCATCCATGAATGGACAATGAAAGATCGGTAATAAAGGATAGACTTTTTCAGAGGTTGAAGAACCACCACCTTCGGGCCTTCGGATAAAGTCGAAGCACAAGAAGGCTCGAAAAAGAGAAGGACGAGATATGGTCGGCAATATCCGACACAGCAAAGCAAAATTAATTATCAGCCGGACTGAGTTCGATGCCAGCTGAGCCAGACAAAGTCTGTAATAATTCAAAATACTTCAGATAAATTTTGAGATTGAAAATCGAAGACCCACCCGAAGATCTTCGACATAGAAGGCCACCTGACCCGAAGGAGGGTTATTCACCCGACCATCGGCTCCAGGGGCAAAAAGTTGAAACTGCTCTGGGATACAGAACTGCTCCCAAAGTCGCTCAACGTTCGGTCCTGAAAATGAAGAGACCTCCACATTCGAACTCGACTGGGATTCATCAGTCAGATTCTTCGATCGATCATCTCGAGAAGGAGAAGTCTTAGCCATAAGAACGACTCTAAAGAAGATGAGGATTCTAGAGGAAAGAACTCAAAAAGAAAAATGAACTTGACCTGAAAGTTGGGCGCGATAATCTCGAATGTTGGGGCAACAATCCGACAGAGTCCCGACACCAAAGATAGCGAAAAGTAAAAATTTGGCTGAGAGCGATCCTATATATATAGGATCCCTCAACGGTCGAGATAAAGACGGTCAAATCAAAGATCTACCAGATGACAATAAATGGCAACATCTGAACCGATCATTGATCGGACGGTTTGATGCACTTGCCCTAGATCAAGCTACGTCACCTCTATCCGCATGAATAACTCCGACCCAATAACATTCGAACATGTGGCATAAATTTACTTATCAAAATTATATTATCCGACGTCGAATCGACTTTTCAAAATGACGTCTGACACTGACAACTAATACCGAATCGATCGATCAATCTGACATACAATCATACATGCCAACACGATAAAGTAGCCAATCACCCATATCTCGAAGAAAATGACATCAAAATCAAGACTTAATGTGACAGAACTCTCTTCGTCTAACGTGATAAACCACATGACAATTCACACGTCGGCTCATCTTGGACTTGAGAGTGGGGGACAACTATTGGGGTAAACCGACCGACCCTTGATTTTGATCACTATGACTCCGACAATGCATTGATCGAATAGATAGTACCAATTCTTCATCGACTGATCGAGCTAATGGCACTGACCTACTATCGGCTAATCAACTAAGATTGGTTGACCGACTAGTATTCAACAACCACCGATTAACAGCAGACGACTTAGACCGTCAGCATACGTCGGCATGACAGAGCTAATAGCCGACAGTCGCTCATAAATTATGCTGACATAAAGTCAATTATACCGACGTATGGTCGGCAATCTGCTCAACATACCATAATCGTCACAAACAGTTATCGACTATGTCACGACTATTAAGGAGAAGTAACGCCCCACTAATTCTATATTTATGGTCCGACAATTTAGTGCTATAAAAAGCGGAACCACGTGTTCGACGGTTACATCAGAATCACCTATAAAAAGGAGAGGTAAGTGAACAGTACGGGTAAACCAACTTTGGGCCAAAGCTCTGCTACTTCATACAATCAAAGTTACTATTCACCAATTTTCTCTGACTTAAGCATCGAAGAGTTCCCACCGGACACCAATCCGGTCTGTGTGGATGCTGTCTTGCAGGTGCTCGATACCAGCGATAGGCGACGGAGAGTTTGCCGCAACAATAGGTATGGAGCAAAAGCCGATCTCGAATATGGGAGCCAACATAGAATCGGGGGAAGCGAATTCGATTATCCCAATAGTTTCCCTCCACTTCCAAGTTCAAGGTGGCTTGATGCGTTGGACGATGAGAGTCAGCGTATCTTCTGCCATAACTTCGAGTCCCAATTCTATGGTCATTTCAGTTGATAATGAAAAAAAAAAAAATTTTGTTACCAGACCTTAGTCCGATTTTGTAGCCTTCAGTTCGTAGTGAAAAAATTTTTTCTCTATGTTGTCTCTTTGAATATGATCATCATTCGTCATAGATAACTATTGAATATTTTCTAGCTGATCAGAGTTGAGTTGGCATATTCTTTCATCCGATCGTAGTCGAGTCAGCATACTATTCCATCCGACTGTAGTCGAGTCGACATATTGTTTCGTCCGACTATAGTCGAGTCAGAATATTTCGTTCGACCGTAGTCGAGTCGGTATATTGTTCCATCTGATCGTAGTCAAGTCGGTATGTTGTTCCGTCTGACCGTAGTCGAGTCGGTATGTTGTTCCATCTGACCGTAGTCGAATCGACATGTTCTTTCGATCGATCATGGTCGAATTGATATATTGTTCCGTCCGATCGTAGTCACGTCGTTATGTTATTCCATCTGACCGTAGTCGAGTCGGCATATTGTTCCATCCGATCGTAGTCGAATCGACATGTTGTTCCGATCGATCATAGTCGAATCGGTATATTGTTCCGTCCGACCATAATCGAGTCAACATGTTATTCTGTCCGACCGTAGTCGAGTTGGCATATTGTTCTGTCCGACCGTAATCGAATCGATATATTATTTCATCCGATCGTAGTTGAGTCAGCATGTTGTTCTGTCCGACCGTAGTCGAGTCGGCATGTTGTTCCGTCCGATCGTAGTCGAGTCGGCATTGTGCTGTCGTAGAGAAATATTGTTATAGATTGTTCTGTTGATCCGGAACATGATCATAAGTCGTTCCATTGTAGAGGAGTATAGTCATTATTTGGAAGAACTTTTCGAATCGTCGATCAGAATCTATTTGTCGTTTGGAGAAGCTTTCCAAATGTCTGCCTTCTGAAGTCTCGTCATTTAGTCATTTTGTAGCTTTTTAATTTGACGATCTAGCTCCTGGAGCTTCCACTCGTAGTTATTCACACGCTGGAAATCCTCTTGGAAAGAACACCCCAGAGTAGAATCTTTATTGGATGAGAAACGAAAAGGACATCACCATTTTCTCTTATCAGCTTTTTTTTGGGGGGGATAGGTGGCGATCGGTGCATTGAGAGTGATGGGCTGAGTGGTGTGGCCCATCCCACTGATAAGACTGCCGTCGAGATTGCACCACCATCGATTATTGATTGTATTTACTATTGCTAGAAGATATGGACTGTCTTTGTCAGCATCTTTACTTGCTGTACGAAGGCAACGAATTGCTAAATGTCTGCGGTGATGATCGGAAGCGAAGAATTGGGCTCTACCGATGGAGGTGTGGGATCTTCCTGATGGAAAGATTGTCGAATGGAGCCGATGAAAATATTCTGGGCTCTCATTTTCACTATGATAACTAGATTTTTACCATGATGATTGAATTTTCTGCCCCTACCTGGCGCGCCAATCTATTGCGGCCAATCTCTTGTTACGTCCGTCACCGGAGAAGAGAACCTGCAAAAGAAGTCTGCACTGATCGAAATTATGTCCGATGGGGACCCTCCGATGCTTAAGTCAGTGGGGAGTGGTGAGCAACAGATAGAATATTCAAAATGGTAGAATATCAGTCCAGAATTGCCTTATCAATGCTGGTCATTTACCTCCCTTCTATAAGTGATTTAGGTGTAACTGTTGAGCACATGATCCCGCTTTTTATGGCACTAAGGGATAGTTACCCCGATTATCGGACCATAATCATGAAATTAGTGGATAGTTTATGTCCACTAATGATCGTGGCATGTAGTTATTATCCATGATTATAGTATTATATTTATATATTTGGCAGTCGGTCGTTTGACAGTCGGTCATGAAGATGGTCAGTCGGTCATGACATGAAGATGGTCAGTCGGCCATGAAGGTGATCAGTCGGCCATGAAGATGATCCATCGGCCATGACATGAAGATGATCGATCAATCATGAAGACGATCAGTCAGCCATGACATGAAGACAGTCGGTCGGCAATGACATGAAGATGGTCGGTCGGCCATGATATGAAGATGGTCGATCGGCCATGACATGAAGATCGTCAGTCGGCCATGAAGATGTCAATCGGCCATGATATGAAGATGATCAGTCGACCATGACATGAAGATGGTGAGTCAGTCATGAAGATGGTTAGTCGGCCATGAATATAATCCGTCGGTCATGACATGAAGATGGTCTATCGGCCATGAAGATGGTCAGTCGGTCATGAAGACAGTCAGTCGGCCATGACATAAAGATGGTCAGTCGGCTATGAAGATGATCAATTGGCCATAATATGAAGATGGTCGGTCGGTCATGATATGAAGATGGTCGGTCGGCCATGACATAAAGATAGTCGGTCGGCCATGAAGACGATCAGTTGGTCATGAAATGAAGATGGTCAATCGGCCATAAAGACAATCAATTGGCCATGACATGAAGATGATCGGTCGACCATGACATGAAGATGGTCTATCGGCTATAACATGAAGATCATCGGTCGGTAATGATATGAAGATGGTCAGTCGGTCATGAAGATGGTCGGTCGGCCATGAAGATGTTGCTTCAGTCATGATGACTCAAGTTCAGCCATGATGACTATTTTGGTCAGATGACTTTGATTCAGCCATAATGATTCTGCTTCGGTCAGATAACTTTGTTTCAGTCAGATGACTCTCATGAGAGTTGAATTCTGAAAATTTCTTCCTTTTCAGAGCCTCTCCTCTTAAAATCTTTTGATTCTTTTTATATAGATATGAAATAAAGGCTGATCTCGAATATGAGAGCTAATATAAAATTAGAGGAAGTAAATTCGATTGTCCCAATAAATTTTTTTACGGGGTTTTCACATGCAGCGGTAAAAAGCCAACTCAAATTCTTATGTCAGGCTCAAGATTATCTCAGCTTTGCGAGCGCGCGATCGTTTGAGCGGTGCAGCCTGGGATTACTTCAGCCATGCGTGCACGACAGGTTGTGTGGTACAAATTTGGCCTACCATGGTGGCGATTTTTTTGTTTTTAAAGAAAAAAGAAAATCCGAAAGTGTGATGGCAATTTTTCATGGCGATATGATTGCGGGGACAAGGGGGAGAACAATTTTGAGCGAACATTTCTGGGATGCGCGGCAGGGTTGAAAATGGTTCAACTTCACTTGAGAATATGTATGAGACGGAGAAATTGACCGTTTTTTGCTGTTATGGGATGATTTATGTTCATGTTCGCGACTATAAACGTTTTGCTCAACTTTGTTTTTATTTTTTTGGTTGTTTTCAGACAAGTAAACCTTTTGTGACGTGAGATTTTTTTTTTTTTTTCTGTTTTTTTTTTCCTGAGGGTACTTTCGTGACGGGAGTTGGGGTAACGCAACACCAAGAACGAGAAGCATGCCAAGAGCTCGAAGGAGATGGTGGCGGCGGCCCAGCACGTAAAAGTTTGGTAGAGAACTTTCCTTTCTATTTTTTTCTAAAATTTTTCAGAAAAAAATTTCAAATCAATTAGTGTGTTTGTGGCTCTTTCTTCGTGATGAACACTGAAGGTGGCTCATACGCAGCTGGGCCTATTATGTAAATTTAGGCCGGCCCAAATGGATTCAAGCCGGATATAGATCCAGGCTCATATTTAAGTTTTTCAAAAAATTTTAAATCTAAATTCAATCAAAATCTTGAAAAATTACAGATTGAGATGGGATAACCAAGCTATTGCGTGTTTCTCTGATGAGATTCCAAGTTTGCCCACAGAATACTGAATGTTACGCGCCTCGTACAACGATATTATATTAGTGATAATCAAGTCTATTATTTAAAGCAGGATGACTTGACTTATGTTTGCATTTCTAGATACTCAGAACGATCCCCTGTACCATACGGTAAAATCTTGGGTCTAATCACTGCTGCCACTCTCCTCCGCATAACGTCCGATCTGAGCGTGCGACCTGGCAACTGAAATCCAACCCCCAGCTCTTGGAATACGGTATAAATTGTCTTGAATCCAGTCGAATGGCTAAAGACTCAAATTTTACTTAATTAAAGAGATATTCAGTTCGCAATCAAAATTAAAATAAAAATAAAATTTAAAATAATTTTAAATTAAAATCAAAATAATTAAAATTTTTAAAATATTTGATTTATAATCGAAATTGAAATCAGAATTAGAATGAAAAATTGAATCCATAGATGGGAGTAGGGATTGAGTTCTATATAGATTGAACCATTCTCATTCCATCTCGAAATCAGAATCAAAACAAAACCCCTCCAACTAAATGATTGAAATGAAAATTATTTATTTTAATTTTTATTTTTTTTATTAAATATTTTTTAAAAAAATTAAAATTAATTGAATCCAATTCGAATCGAATCGGAAGCCATCAAGAATCGATCGAAGAAAGGCCGCGACTTGGGGGCCTCACGCCTCGCGTTGGGGTTTGTGAGAGAGAGAGAGAGTCTTCGATTCTAGCATTCTTCGTTAGTTTTCCTTCTTTATTCAGGTTGGGAATGAAAGGCAATCCAAGATTTGATGAAGCTTGCGTAAATGCAGGAATGAGGGTTTTCGATTTGTTCTGGTTTCTAGGGCCGGTCCGGGAATAGAGACGCCTTCGATTTGGGACTTGGTTCCTTGCAAAGGTTTGTCGATTTGGTTTATTTCTTTTCGTCATCTACGTACAGGAAGGAAGAGCGAGAAAAAGACAACCAACGCTGACCGGTTTTGCGTAAAATCTGTGTCATGATTTCGATTCGTTTCGGTTGTTCTGTCCGGGACTGGTAGTGCGCAGGTTTATCTTTGCCAAGAGATTCAGGTCTTCTCTCTTTCAAGGGTTAGTTTCTTGATATAGCGATTGCACGACTGGTTGGTGCGGTCTCTGGCATGATTCTTTTTTTTTTTTTGATGGTCTGTGTTTGCTCTTTCGTGTAAAGGATCCAAAATGTCAGGGAGCACGCCGGTGGCTGGTGGCTACGTGAGGCAGAGACACAACCAGGGGTACTTCTCCAGTGCTGATGACCTCGAGAGGCAGAGGAACAGTGGGGGATACTCCTCGACTGGCGATGATGACATCGAGGACGATGCATGTTCAAGGCCACCAACCTATTCAATACCAGCCCTTCGGAGGGCTCAGACATGGAAACAAGTTGTTGAGACGGTAATCTGGCTCGTATTTGCAGTGTTCATCATCTACTATGGTGATCGGCGCTCAAATTTGATCTCTATCTTGTTCTGGGATGGAAGGATCAAGAGGTAAAAAGAACCAATCTCGTTGTTTAGATTATGTTTTACTTTTAGATTCTAGGAGAACTTTTGAAATCAATACTGTGGATGTGGTAGCGATTTTGGTTCAAGAATGACATTTCAAAATTTGATAGGATTGCTTTTATAGAAAAATAAATTCCATGATGTCTTGGCGTATGTGAGAATTCCTAATTTTGTAATATCTTTTTTCCTCTTATTTTGCTTTATGGTTACTTTTGTTCTACTTACAGTGGGAAGAAAAAGAATCTATGTCACAACTTAAAACCTCATTCAAAAAAGCTAGTCGAAAGGTATTATTTGTGTTTCTTGACCCTGTATAAATACCTAAGATCTTCCTAATGAATAACCGATGTGGAACTAAATACATATCTATATGGATCTTCACATACTCTCCCATTGAAGCCCCGACCCTCGTCAGGCTAAGGGTCCAAACCCATGCATCTATTCATAAATGCCACAATTGGTCTATGGTCAGTCTTAATGAATTCGTGCTGCAGTATTCCCTAGTCCATATATGCTATAGGCAAAATTTATTGTGTCGGTACTGATGGCCGTTCCGGCCAGCCGGCGGCACGGTACAGTACGGCCCCATACCGTATCGGACCCGTGCGAACCGACGAAGGCAAAGGAAGCGAATCGGAAGAAGAAAAGAGAGAAAGAGAGAGAGAGGAAGAAAGAAAAAGAGGGAGGGGAAGGAGTCGAAGCGGCCGCTGGACGGCCTCCGACTGATCGCCGTAGTTGCCGGACGGCGCAATCCACATGTGCGGTGCCACGGGCGTGAAACAGAGGCGACGCCCCCGTTTCACGGATTTTTTAAAAAAATTGAAACTTAAGTGAAGCCGACATACCATTTGCCGGCTTCACTATTCTTATTTTTTTTTAAAAAAAAATTCAGAAAAATGAAGTTGACAATCTGATTGACGACTTCACTGATTTTAATTTTTTAAAAAAAATCTATTAAATAGTGAAGCCGGCAAATGGTTTGCTGGCTTCATTGTTCATCTTTGTTTTTAAAAAAGGGCCGATGCATAAACAGGGGTGACAGCCCTTGTTCCGCGGTCGTGATGCCGCCCGCGCCGCTTCCGTTGCCTGGTGGCCACGGCGGCCACTCAGAGACCTCCGATGACCTCTCTGCCATTCCATCCTCCCATCTCCGGTGGTCTCCCCCCCTCTCTCTTGCTCGTTGTGTCAGTCCTATCAGACGAACCGAGCCGTAACGGCTTCCGCCACCCTCCGATGGTTGCAGAGAGCCATTGTCGGCTTTCGACAGCGTCCTCCTCTCTCTCCCTCTCTTCCTCTCTCTCTGCCTATGTTTCCCTCTCTTTCTTCTCCGACACCGGCATGTGTCATTTTCTCCGTTGGAACTGTTCCGGTTCCCTGCCGGTATGGTTCGGTACGTCCCGAACTGGTCGGTTTGGAACGGTTCTGAAAATCATGGCTATAGGTTAGGTCGGGTCTAATACTATTTGTCATAATCTAGGGCCTCATTCAAAAAGGCTAGTCGGAAGATATTATTTGGATTCTTTAGCCTTGTATAAGTATCCAAGATCTTCCCAATGAATAATCGATGTGGGACTAAATACACACTCGTAAGGATCCTCACAATTTATCTTTCTAGTTGATGTGGAGCTCGTAAAGAATTATGGGTGATTATTTGTCTCGTATTCATGCAAAGACATGAGATATGTTCTTACCTAGAAAAAGGTGAAGATCAGATATACAATTGGTTCGGACATGTTAATTATAAGGTGGGGAAGAGCAGATTTTTTTTTTCTTTTTGTTGTTGTTGTTGTTGTTGGTTGTGTGGTGGGGGGGGGGGGGGGTGGGGTGCGGGGGCGAGGTGGCGGGTGGTTGGGTCAATGACTTCCAGCTAGTGTACTTGGGCTAGAAGTTTACAGCTCTAGATTGTTGGGTGTTTTCTGGAATGAGTAAGGAGATCTTAGATATGTGTGGCTTGTTTTGAGGACTATTAGCATGAAATCTATGTGGGTTCTTATAATTCTGAACTGAGTGGAGAAGCATCATCCATTATCAGTGAAGAGTTGAAAATTGCATCGAAATCGCCATTCTATTATATTGGCAGTTTGTTCACCTTCTGTGATTCCTAGATGATAAGGGGGTGTCCTAGGATGTGACAATGGTTATGTTGGATGAATAGGAAACTTGTTGGTTTACAGAGTGAAACGAGCTGTGGAAGAGGCCTTCTGAGGACTAGGTATGCACAATCACTCATGCTCTCCTCTTGTCCTCCTCTCCATTGTTTCTGTGCTTGCTTGTATGCCAATTCTGCTGGTTATGTGATTGATTGCCATTACTATCAATTACTGTTTCATTCCTAAAGAATATGGTGACTTTTGGAATTTGAAATGTCCAGAAGCAAATGAACTTCCATATTTAAATGCTGAAGTGGAGTTTTCATGTTCTGGCTGATAGTTTAGCCTCAGCATGTCAATAGCATGGATTTTATTGTTACTGCACCTCTGGTGATTAATGATCTTAGAAAGCTCATAGAGTCTGATTGCTTTACCTTGACACCATAATTTTGCTGGAAAACTATTTGTTAGAATTTGACGCCTCGAGATTCAGCCCACATTGAGCCCACAGCGAGGTTCGCGGTAAAAAACGGAGTCCAACGAGACCAAGATCATCCGAAACGGAGCTCGGATGGAGGAGATACGAGCTTTTGAAGTCGGCACGATATTCGAGGCGGCGGAGGATCGCCGGCGACCGGCGGCAGCGGAGCGTGGGACGCGCGACCCAGGCCTCCTGCTGCATCGCGTGGTACTAAAAAGATTTTGGGAGGTGGTGTCCTGGCCAGACATCCACCCAACAAGTGGTATCAGAGCAAGGCGGTACAAGGACGCAGATTGCAGTGGTGGTGAGCAAGACTGAAGATGGAGAAAACAGAAACAATCAAGATGGAGATCAACAAGTTCGATGGTAAGAGCAATTTCTCCTTGTGGCAGGCAAGGGTGAAGGACGTGCTCATCTAACAGGGGTTGATCGATGCTCTCTTGTGCGATGAGAAGCCGACCACCATGGAGGTACGGTATTGGAAACGGCTACAAATGCAGGCGGTGAGTACCATCCGCATGTACCTAACGGATGAGATGGTGATCCATGTGCTGAGCGAGACTTCTCCGACGGTGCTGTAGTCGAAGCTCGAGGAGTTGTACATGGCGAAGTCTCTCACCAACACACTTTTCCTCTGGAGGCAGTTTTACTAACTACGGATGACTGAGGGACAGAGTGTGCAGGAGCATCTCAGCCACTTCCAGAAGATCCTCACCGACCTTCTCAGCGTTGGCGAGAACGTTGAGGAGAAGACCAGGGCACTGGTTTTGCTGACGTCGCTTCCCCCTTCGTACGAGTCCTTGGTGACTGCTCTTGTAGTGGGGAAGAGCACTATCAAGATGGACGAGGTCACCGCGGCGATACTCCAAAACGAGGTTCTCAGGAGGGAAAACCCAGCTTCGAGCTCAGGTGGCGGTAGCTCAGCTTTGGTGGCTTCTGGAGGTGCAGGAGGCGGTAGACGGAGCGACAGGAGATCGCAACGAGGGTGGTCTAAGTCCAGGAGGGACTTGAGCAAAACCAGGTGTTACCGGTGTGAGGAGTTGGGGCATCTAGCCAGAGATTGCCCTCAACTGAAAAATCGGACGGTGGCTGCTGTAGCGACGGCCGGCAGTGATTCAGATGGAGATGTCCTGAAGATATCTGGCGAGGTATCTACTTCTTCCCAGCAGTGGATATTAGATTCTGCATGCCCCTATCATGTGTGTTGCAGAGAGGAGCAGTTTGACTCCCTGGAGAACAGTGAAGGCACTGTATATCTGCCGGATGGATCGAGCTGTGCGATCAGAGGCATTGGGACGGTCAGCTGGAGGACACTTGACGGTGCAGTGAGGAGATTGGGGGAGATCCGATACATATCCGATTTCAGACGGAATCTTATCTCACTTAGCAGACTGGATTCGAGAGGCTACAGGATGGTAGCTGGTGGAGGAATCCTGAGGGTGCTACGCGGCGATAGGATTGTGCTGGAGAGGAAGAAGGGGAGCAGAGGACATTATTACCTGACAGGGAGCCCAGTACAAGGTGGAGCTTCGGGAGCCAGATGGAGCCTAGAGCGAGGTGGAGCTCCAGGAGGCGAATTGGGCACGAGACAGGAGACTCGGGAGGACGAGAGGCGACGTCGCAAGGTGAAATTCCTATTGCCGCAGGATGATGCCCCGAGCAGGTCTCAGGTCAGGAGGAGCATAGCATACGACGGAGATGGGATCGAGCAGCCTGGCTCGACTCCCATGTTTGCCCATCCATGATCAGCAGGCGATTGCCCCAGGGCATGGGGGCGAGGAGATCCAAAAGCTCTCAGAGTTTGGAGGAGGCCGAATATCGAGTCGAGATGGAGATTGTTAGGATTTGACGCCTCGAGATTCAGCCCACATTGAGCCCACAATGAGGTTTGCGGCGAAAAACAGAGTCCAACGAGACCAAGATCACCTGAAACGGAGCTCGGATGGAGGAGATACGAGCTTTTGAAGTCGGCACGACATTCGAGGTGGCGGAGGACCGCCGGCGACCGGCGGCGGGCGGCAGTGGCGCGGCCGCAGGCGGCGGCGCGCGGGACGCGCGACCCAGGCCCGCGGCCCAGGCGGGCGCGCGGTCCAGCCGGGCGCGCGGGCCGGCCCAGGCCCAGCGGCCTGCTGGCCCCTTTGCCCCGGTCCACCGTGGACCGGGTGGTCCACGGCGGGGCTTGTGGACCGCGTGGGCGTTTCCCATGCGTTTCTCGCGGTCCACGGCACTATTCCGTGGACCGAAGCGCGATCCGACGGCATGGGTGGCTCCCGATCTTGATCCGACGGTCTGGGACGTGATTTGGGTTAATTAAGGAGTCCTAATCATGATCTAAGTCGTGATTAAGGTTATAAAAGGCCCTGTACACAGAGAACAGGGTGTGTGGTTGGTTTTCTCGTGCCGTACGAACCCGAGAAGAGAGAGAGAGGCGAGAGCGCTGAGAGAGAAGGAGCAGGAGGCTTCTGGACAACGGTCGCCAGGCTCTTCAGGGGTTCAAAGGGGGTCTCCAAGAGAGAGAGAGCTTTTGTGAGGAGAACTTCTAGTGAGAGAGAATTGGGTGTACAAGGGTTGAGGGTGAGGTCTCCTCTTATAAAATTTTTTTTTCATAGTGAAGTTTGCATGCCCCGTGGAGGCGAGCCCTTTTGTGACTGATCCACGTATTTTGATTGTTTTTCCTTTTATTTTGTTTCTTCTTTCTTCCTGCTGCATCGCATGGTACTGAAAAAATTTTGGAAGGTGGTGTTCTGACCAGACATCCATCCAACACTATTCTTCATATCACATGACAACTAGATATAGCTCCCCCGCAACACCCCCCCCCGTGGTGCACAAACTGTACACACTGTACTATTATTTTGATCTAGTGTAGTGCTCTTTTTGATGTACTTGATGTAGTGTAGTGTTAGTTACTCTCTCCATTGAAAAAATATGACGTGCCTGTGACTCTTTGTATTATAGGATATCTACAGTTACAGTGGCTGCACAATGCCAATATTTTTTAAAAAATTTTTCAACTTTCATGTCCCAAATTAAATAAGTGCAGAAGGAAGCAAGCAATTAACCCCTTTGTTCATTTGCTGTTTATAGGAAAATTTTGGTAGGAGGAACCAATAGATTCTGACTTGACCCATGGTTAGATGACAAATATTTATTGATTAATAATTTGAGAGAAAGAAGTGTGCAATGGAGTTAGTAGTTGCAACATCTTTCAATACAGTAATAATTGATCAAATAGTACAATTATATGCAAGTTAAAGTTCTACCAAGGAAGCAGCACAGAGGTATGTAAGATACGGAAAAGAGCTTGGTAAAACTAAAAATTACAGACTTTGAAAAACTTAGTATGATGAGGATTATACATCTGACACAAATTGTTTGTGAAATATTTGTCATGCAGATTACTGAAGTTGATGATAGTGGCCCACTGTTTATGATTTAAGAATTCTTTTCTTAGTGAGATCATGGACTGAATCTATTTTTATGATGATCAGTTGTTTCCTTTCCTATTTGACCTAATTTTTATTTGAGAGATGCATATAACTGGAAGGAAGGATACATTTTCCTGTAAATTGTGAAGTCAATGTATCTAAATCTGAAAGTTGGCACGTTCATCATTTTAGTTGTTTGACATATATGTCATTCACATGGATTTGCTATTTGACGTATGTATGATTTTCACATGAATCTGCTTGAATATTGTTGATAATATTGACTTTGTAGTTCTTTGCATGCATCTCATTCTAATTGCTTTTTACATTAGTTTATCATTTTATACCTTCTTTACCTGTATATGTGAAGCTTGATATAGCTGAATCTGAAGACTGGTACATCTTTTTTTTTTTTAAATTTTTATTTTCATCACTTTGGTTGTTTGAAATGTATGGTTTCCACATCAATGTGCTTGATTTTATTGTGTAAAAATATCTTGCAGCAGTTCTATGCATGCATCTCATCCAATTGCTTTCTGCGTTATTTTAACATTTTATACCTCCTCTACCTGTAAAATGCAAAGCATGATATAGTTGAATCTGAAAGCTGATACCTCAATTTTTCTTTTTCACCATTTTGGTCATTTGACATGTACATTTTCCACATGAATCTGCTTGCTTGTTGTTTAAAAATCTTGATCTTGCAGCAGTACTGTTCATGTATTTCAATCCAATTGCTTTTTACATTAGTTTATTATTTATTTTGCAGGACAACTCTGTATTTCGGCCTTGTAGGTGTTGCATCGGATTTAGGCCTTATTTTATATTCTACATTTTTCTTGTGCGGTCCACAGAAGCTTTATGAGAAAAATGAAGCCTTGCTTTCTATAGCACCATATATCATCATGCTTGGATTCCTCTCATTCTGCTTGTAAGTAGAATTACTTGATGTACTCACTTATGAGAGAGGAAGGATCTTAAGCTAGAATTAAATTAAAGAACTCTGCTTGATTTAGAGTATTGTGTTTTGTTTGTTGAAACTCTTATTTTGCAGGTTATCATTTGCTTTATGGCCTATTTGGAGTTTTTTGTCCATTCCTCTTTTGGTAAGAAACTTGCTTTTTTGTACCACTAAAAAAGAAACAGCAAATTACTCTGATTTTTTATTTCAATAATGCAGCTTTTTTGCATTGCAGTTTACACTATTTATGGCTGTCATGGTTATGCCACCATACTTGCTAATCGGACCACTTAGACCACCAGAATTTGCAGCCCGTGCTGAGTGATCTTTCAAAATAGATTATCTGAGAACTGAAAAAAAGCTGATTTTAGAAGGGTGATTTTCAAATGTATGTTGTGGCACTGTAACCATCATAGGAAGATTTACCAAGCTATGCTACTTCAGGAGCTAAGATTCATGAGGATGGTTGCAATGCTATGCTTTGGTGGTGAGTTCAGAGTTGATAAGGCTGGCATCCATACTGTGATCTGTTTGATATGATTGTCAACAACTACTTCCAGATCATGCTTTTGATAAAATTTCTAGGTTCTGTTTAGCTCCTCCAGCGCTTGATAATACTTGGAGGTGAAACAACATTTTGCATCAGTTTAGTTTATGGAAAGACACTATGGAGTAAAATTGTTTGTAGAATACACCCATCTGTTTTCTGTTATTTGATACAGACTAGTTTTGAAATTCTGATGAATAAGTCTTCTTTTTCTTCTTTGTTTGGGCAATCTTGGGTCAATTAGTAGCCTTGGAATTTGTTATTTGCATTCTATCTTTGGAGAACCTCATTCTTCTTACAGAATAACCATTGCTTGAAGATACGAAGCATGATCAATATTTCTATTTTTACCTAAAATCATTCTGAATTTTAAATCATCTGTCCTGTACAACCAATATGGTCACTTTGCCACCATTTCTTGAATATGCATGGTACTTTTCTCTCTCTATCAGACTATGTGAATAATGTTCCCAATTGTGAAGGATATATCTCTAATTCTAATTGGAATGCCCACTTCTAATTGAATTGTGGGGAATCCATTATAAGTTGACCTCATTGTGCATGCATTATGCCTATATTATGGTTCTTGATTAGGTGATGGCCTAGCAGAGTCCATTTTTTGTAATAACCATCAAGATAGCAAAAGTAGGGCATCCCTTATAGTATTTTAAAGACACCTTAAGGTGGCAACGGCCAAATAATACATTACATAATGATAGTTGTGATCTCATAACTGCCAAATGTTTGATTCACCCTCCTCCTCTAGAACCCTCTTTGTTTCATCTTGAACTACGGTCTTCATCAACATGGACATGGTGAAGGTGCTATCTGACCAAGCTGGTAATTGTTCGGTGGTTGTCCCAAGAGACCTGGTTTCAAATCCCACCTTCACCACCTTTTGGTGGGTGAGGAATACTTTGGGAAGGGCAAAACTCCATTGTGTAGCCCATTGCCTGCCTGCCTCTTCTGCCAAACAAAGAATAAGTTAATAAAATGGTCATTGTGGAAAACAATGATTCTGATATAGATGCATGAATTGCATTTTTCAATATATGTGATGCATAATGTTTAGCTATGACTAGATAACAGGATAAGATAGTTGAATTTTGATTGAATGTTAGCAAGTCAGCATCTGTGACAATCTTCATCAAGTTAGAAAACCTTTAATATATGGGAAGTATTTTAGTATTCTATTCTATTAATTGTTCATAGTACAATAACTAGTGGGAGCTGAAAATAACATTAACTGGCCTTACACCTCTCCTCCATTGCTGTGGCACTCTGCAGTCTTCACTTGAATTGACCATTATAGAAATAGATTATTCCATATCGGTCTCCAGTATTACATTTTTTTATGTCTTCTTTAATTGTGTACAATGACTACTAGTCCTTACAACATAGACATCAGGCCTGAGGCAGGATATCTAGAAACATTCAATCACTAAAGAATTAGAAACTTAGGGAAGGAGTAGCATTTCACCTCTTTCCAACCAAGGAGAATGGATAAGATGATAGATGCAATTAAAGAGATCCTAAATCCATAGAGGCTATACCTATTTGAGATCATGGATGTGGATCAAGCCACCCATTTTCAATACTTTTTAATGTAAACTATTTTTGACGTTCGATACTATAAACATCATATTGCTTGTAGTTCTTATGATGGGTCGGTGATTGAAGTCAAGGAAAAATTGAACAGTTCTTCATTTGATTTTCTTCACCTGCATTTGTACATGGATTCTACCTAGTTAAAAAAAATATTTGAGGATTTGCCCTTCATGCAAAACGATTGCAGTATGACAACTTTAAGCATGCTACCCAAAATGTGACATATTGTTTATACTGAAATGGCATCATGTTCATGTTGATGGCATACTCTATACATCCACGGTACTGATCATGTAAGGTAACTCAGACGTGGGGTTTCACATCAAAGGTTCCATTGCTTTGTAGAATGTTTTATACTGTTTAAGTAGAAATTCAATATTGCTATTCAGCCTCAGCTAACAGGGGGATCGAGTCCTGTTGGAAGGGGATATGTTTAAACAATGAATGATATTATCTTCTAAAATAGATATTGATGGTTGTCTTATGAAGGAGCTGAAGCATTAAGAATCAGGTGCAGGAGCAGGAGTAGGGTTCTTGTGCAGCTGTGGAAGTCTATGTAGAAGATTCCAAACAGTGAGACTGTATTGTTGTTGTTGATAATCAGATGTGATCTGCTCAATCCATCAAAGTAAGTGGGTTCGCTCAAGTGACTAAGCTAAACATGGTGCGAAGGTGAGAGGCCTGTGGTTTTAGCCTTTATGACAGGGGTTTCAGCCACATTGCGAACCATCATAGCTCCCCTCTGCAGGATTTTGAACTGCTTCATACTTGTTCCCTCGTCAGTGACGAGAGTTGCTGAAGACATGTTCCGACCCCGTCTTAACATTGTTGAAGTATGTCTGAGCAACCAGGGATGCTGGACTTGCCATCCAAAATTATTTTCTCTGTGGTTGCTTTTCATGTCCATCTTTGCTTTGTAGCCTATTTAGAGTGAGCAATTTTCTTGTTATGATTTTTAGGTAGGCAAACATGATTGCTACTAGGGAGTTCTGGTTTTAATTTTCTCCTCTGCCTTGTGGTCAATGGTTAAAACATTCTTGTTATGAGAAAAATCTGATAGTTACAGATTACTAGGAAAAGATCGAAGTTCAGACTGTTATACAAACAATGCCCATTTTGAGGAATGAAAGCAGTCATGAACTAGAAGTGTTCTCCTTCCAGTAAACCATATCTTGAGATTTTATGTGAAAGGGAAAATATCTTTCATGTGTATAGCCATCATATTTCTTGGAACATTTTGACCCATCATACTTTTTTTTTTTTGCGTCAGATTAGTGACCAAATATTTGTCATTGACTTTATCTCAAGGACTATTTGCTCAAAGGCACTAAAGATACGTTAATAAAACAACATGCACAGCATATCTTCCAAAAAGTGGTTGCAATAGTACATGCTATCAAAATTTTTAAAATTTATTATCACTTGTGACATCAACTACATTCTGAATATCTACTGGAGCTCTGTAGAGATTTATGATGAGGAATCTGAGTTTATGGTAAGGAACAAAGCACGCTTATAGTTCTGTGGCATTATTCAATGGTAAGATTTGGGAACATAGTCTAGATTCGATCTGCTGAGATGGCTTTTAGAATGCTGATTCTAGAAGGGAGGTCAAGCAATGAGACGAAAGACTAATAGCATTTTTATTGTATCGCATAAGGCTTGTGTTAGTTGTGTACATATTTAACATGGAGGCATTCTTCAATGAGTTTGTAGGTTTCTAAGTTTTCATTTTTGATAAGGCCTCATCTTCAATTCTTTCTGTTGTTACATTTCCTGCACTTTTGCAAAAACCGTCCCTCTTGCAAGTGTGTTGGCATAAGATTCACCATAAACACTAGATGTACAAGTTGCTTTGGTTGATCTGGTTGTAGGATGATATAAAGAACAAGGAGATTTTTTATATTTATGAATGTTACCTTATATCTTTTCTTTTCTTATTTTTTTATGTATTTGTTAGCATTATGGGTATGCAGTATTTTATAATAGTTCTTTTATATGGTTAACTGTTCTGTAATGCTTACTCTTTACTGGTATTTTTCTTATTTTGTTGGCTTTGAAACTTTGTCCTTTGAACTTTTTGTGTGGATGGTAGAATATATGAATAATGGAAGCTGGATAAGTATTGATTTTTTTTATCTATTATAATATGATATCTATGATGTGGCAGCCTCCCCATTTTCCCCTCTTCCTGATGCTCAATGATATCATATACCCTTAGGGAATTGACTTTTACTTCAAAATTTCGCTTTAATCTGCCATATTATTAGCAAATGTGGCCTTGCCTGGATGCGACATCATGTCTATGGCATATAAATTGGACTGCACATAATTTTTTAACTTCATTAGAATACTAGTTGGCCTTGGACACAACTAGTTTAGGAAGAAAAGATACTTCTCCTTTCCAGTTGAACTCATAGGGTGGTGGCTGCATTAGGTTGAAATACAATCGGCTGTGAAGGGGTGCCTGTGAAGACATCATAACTGGTGCCAGTGGTTGAACTAGCAGCGACAGTACCGTTTTGATGGAGCAGTTGCAAAAGTGGAGGATCACAGAAAGATGTCATGCCAGACTCCCACATCATTGAAAATGGATAACTGAGATCATGCCTCTAGGTTAATTCTTATTGATTACTAAATTAGCCCTTTCTGCACTATATATGGATAAGATATTTCTATTGTCTTTTTTTGTTAACAAAGGCCAAAGGCCTAAGCAATATTATTAATAAGCAGAGAATGTGAGTAGTTTTAACTTAAACTTCTAAGCAGCCTGCAAGAATCTAGACTGAGAGAGCTGACAGAAGAAACAGTAGCCTTGAAGTTCTTGAGATATGTTGATTATTATTTTTGTCTGTTCTTCTTTAGTCTGGAAAGTTCATTCTTTGTGCAGCAGAAAAAGGATCTTTTCAGCATCATCATAGTTTTAATGATCTAGGAATGCCAAATATATTGGTAGTTTTTTACTTTGAATAGGAAGGTCTTTTTTCTCATATTAAATGTGTTTTGTTAGATGTCCTTTGTTCCATGTTGAACTGAGAAAGAAGTGCATGATGTTTTGAACATGAAATACTTACGAGTAGCTGTCTTATATGTAATAGAAGTTGTGATGATGGCAGTGATGAAAACTGTTCCTGCAGTATAGCAGATTGATGTTTTGTGTTTTGCATCTATCTTCTCTCAATATTTGGATATTGTCTTAAATTTTAACATGTTACCATTTTACTTTTCGTATATTTGAAGATCGTCTTGATCTGGTTATCCATATAAAGATTGGTGTATACTGTAAGATGGCTTTCATATACAGTTTGTCAGAATATGTTTCATTATTTATGGATTTCTGATGTTTTCAATTAGTAACTATCAGCCTTCTTGACTATTTTTGTATGGATGCTACAAGGAAAAAGTCAGCCTATATATACTTATATATATATAGTCATTCATTTGATTTATCATCCTAACCAGGGTAGGAACTGATTATTTTCCATGATTTCTGAAATAATTAAAGTTATTTGGATCATATTGAGTAGGTTTTATCAACAAGTTTGTTTCAATTTTGTCCATCCCTTTGCCATGCTTCAAATGGCCATCTTTACTAGCTCAGTGGATCTGCATCCAACAAATATATGCACTTAGGTGCCAACACAGGCTACATGTTGCTTCACTATTGTAACTTTCAGCAAGTCAAAATTGACTATGTTTACAAAGACTGCCTATTCCATCTGCTTGGAGTTTGATTTTGGACTAGTGATCACAATTCAAGAGGGAAGAAAATATTGTCATGGAAGGACTTGGATTTGCTATTAACAAATTGCACTGCAGCGATCATATCAATCACCTAGCCAAGACAAACAACTTGCACTGCGATGACCATCTCCATCACTCATCGAAGACTAATGAGCAACTTGCACCGCAAAGACCATCTCCACCACTCAGGAAAGACAGCTGGCTTTGGTTTTTAATTGAACCTATTTTCAGGGGCTTTCCATCCCTATCGCTCGTTTGCTGATGATCTTTAAAATTTCTGGAAATTAAGGCTGGTCTACAGTTGAAATTGATTCAGAATTCTGACTGTTTTTATTACTCTTTCTTCAAAAACCATAAAGATTGACTCTATTAAGGTCGAAAAGCATACACAATTCAAAAAAGGAAATATGTCATAGATGTGATATGTCATGCATAAAGACCGAAAGAAATTTGTTATTATTTACTTTTCCACTGGAGGACTTCCAGAAAGCAGTTTGTGGTTCTGCTCAGGGCAATTAAATTGTAGAGTATTGTCTTGTCTTTGGTATGTAATAGTCAAAGGAAATATTTTGGAAAAGTTGTTGATAGAGATATTTTTTAATGAATCAATTTTCTCAAAACCTTAGGAGATCTTTGACTCATTCATGTGTATACCAATGTTTGTCCCAGACAAATGAGCAATTGCCTAGCAATTATACATTGATTTCTTGTTAAGATCCTGATTTTGTATTGCATGCAAAAAGAGTTGTCAAAATATTTGAGAAATCGGGAATATAATTCAATGAATCTGTTAACTAGGAAGTTTGACAAGGCAAAATGCCAATTGTAGCTGAGTGGGGACCCCAACAGCCATGACTCATGACTCCCCTAACCTAACCATCTATTGCGCCTTGCATAAGAAAGGCATCTTAAAAATCTCTCATTTAGCAAATGGAATACTGGGCCCAGCAGTATATTTTGATAAATTGATATGGTAGTAGTAGTTAAAGGTGGTGCAGGATGGCGATTATATCGTGACTTTGTATTCTCACTGTCCTGTTTGTTATCCGTGGAATATCTGCGGCATGATCTTTGTATTATAATAAATAGAATTAACAAATCAATAAGGCTGACTGCCGAGTCTTGATGTTTTCTTTTCACTGTCACAAAAAATGGCAGTTGAGAATCAGTTGCTGTAATAAATCCGCATTACACTAAGTTGGTATAGACTCTCCAAATCATTGCTTTGACCTCAATGGATGGCTCCATTGATGTCATGGTTCTTTATTGATTTAAGCTTCACGTCTATGGGATTATAAATCTGCAGGCAATCGGTTAGTCTAACTCAGAGTTCATTTGGTTGAGGATAATCGGTTAGTTTAACCCGATCTTCCTGTTTATAGCTGCCCATGTGCCATACTTTTAACCATCGAAGATCTCGAAGTCAAATTAATTAATTTAGTTATCGCTTCTTCCTTTTTTTTTTTTTTTTCTTTTTTTTTTTTCCTTTTTTTTTTCCCAATGGCAATGCGGCAATCCTTCGATCCTGCTGGGATTGGTCCCGGAGTCGAATGATTCGGAGGCGAGGAAGATATCCTCTTTATCACGTCTGTCTGACTTGTTCTCCACTCACGCTGTTGCGATCAGGCTTCCTACTCTTCTTCATGGCCCCTCTAGTTGTCTGTTTGCTCTTAGCTTGTATCCACCCTTTCTACTTTCCCTCCTACTTGTTCCCTTTTTTCACTATCCGACGGCCATATAAATCCTTCGATCCTCCGTCACCCCCTCTTTTCTCCTCCATTACCACTGCCTCAGTGGTTCAGGTATCTCCTCTCCCTCCTTTTCCACCTCACCTTGAACCATAAAGAAATGCAAAATAGGAGCAGGGGAGCTTGGGATAATAGGCCGACCTGCCTCGATCTTATGGCTGTTATCGTCAGCTAGTCTTATATTTGGAAAACAGCAACCGTAATACTTATGGTGGTAGTAGTAATTACGGCTTTGTTGCTGGGGGGCAAAAAAAAAAAGTACTGAATGGTGTGTACAAGTTTTGCTTCCAGAAATTTTATTTCTGTCGGTCCTCCGACGGTGACAGTATTAAACGAGGGCCCTCGCTCCCATATCATATCGTTTATTATTATAACCCTAAAATTATCATGAGCCCATCGTAGCCGGTATCAGTGGGAGGAGGTCTTCCCTGGACTGGATAGAACGGTGCTGGCGTGGACCGTGGGCCGTGGACTTGTATGACGCGGTGTGATGAGTTAGACGGAGCCCAACGAGCGTGGCGTGGGCCACCGCCAACACAGTTAACTTTTAATGCGCGGCCGGTGGCATTTCGTTCTGCCACCTTCCCACAGCCTCTCTCCTCTTCTCTCTTTCCCTCTCCCTTCTTCGCTTCCCTCCTCTCTCGCTCTCTCCGTCCCTTCCTCCCCCCTTTCGATTTAAGGAAGAACGAAGCCAGAGAGGAAGAAAGGGTGGGAATCCACTAGGACTAATGGAGGGTTACTTAGGGTTCTGACGCCTCTTCCTCCGCGGATCTGGGTTTGGTCTTCTCTTGCGACATCTCTCGAGGTGGGCTGGGCGTTGTGGAGATGGCTTTCTATGTCTCCGAGGTTCGGATTTGGTGGATGGTTGATCTGGTATAGGGTTTCAGATGTCTGCTTGTGTGAAGCTTGGAGAGAGGGTTTTGGATTCCTCTGCGTCTGGGATGAGTTCTCCGGCTTCAAGGAAGATGGAGAGAAGAAATCAGCCTCCTTTGGTGAGTCTTCGGCCTTTGTTTCCATTCTCTGAGCGCTTCTTGTTCCTTTTTTCCCCCCCTCGAACTGATAAAAAGCTTTGGTCCTGATGATCGGATTGGAGTGGCATTTGATCCTTTTTATTTACTTGTGCAGCATTGGTATGATATCCCGTTCGTCCTTAATTTATATCATTTGTCGTGTTACAATGGATTGACTCGGCCGTGTTTCCTTGAAAGAGGTTGCCTTTTAAGTTGGAACAGGTGGTTTTTGGGAATTTAGGTTGTGAGAGGAGACAATCTCACATACAAAGTAGTCCACTTG